>NC_079192.1:30475079-30645302 GCF_029499605.1 Hyla sarda
AAAATTACAACTCCCAGCATGCCCGGACAGCCTTTGGCTTTTCCATTTGGGCCAGTGTTTTCCAACCAGTGTGCCTCCAGCTGTTGCAAAACTAAAACTCCCAGCATACCTGGACAGCCTTAGGCTGTCCAGGAATGCTGGGAGTTTTAGTTATGCAACAGCTGGAGGCACACTGGTGGAAAAACACTGGGCTAGGGGTCTCAGTAGATGCACCACCAACAAACACGACATGTCAGTTGTCCAAAAGTTTAGGTACACATTTTGCTACGTAAAAGTGAACATACAACCTACAGACCACATGGAGAATTACCTGTATATTACCAGTCTATGTTACCTCTTCAGCTAATCATAAACGAGCAGGACGCAAACCTGGAGTTAGTATCGGGCAGTATCCGGGTCCTGAAGAACATGTCAGGGAAGATTGGAGAAGAACTAGAAGAGCAGGCTATGTGAGTGTCTAGTATATAGACGTTGTATCGCTGTAGGTATATAGTTATTGTACTTACATGTGACTCCTGCCTTACCCAGAATGCTTGATGAGTTTTCATACGAGATGGACAATACCCAAAGTCGCATGGACACCGTCCTCAAGAGAATGGCCAAAGTATCGCGCATGACTAGTGGTAAGAGTTTAGGAGTAGATTGCTGCCATTCACGGTATAGACCAATAGGGGCCTTATACATCATATATACCAACATTAGGCCATGTTTACACACCATAAAATCAAATGCCATTGTTGCTTTAGTCCGTTTTTTTTCAGCCAGACACAACAAAAAAAAGAAAAATGTTATGGTTGTGCAAATGTGGCCTTTACCCTTTTAAGGACTCAAATTTAATTTGTTTTTTTTTTCGATTTTTTTTTTTTTTTTTTTTTTTTTTTTTTTTTTCCTCCTCCCCTTCTAAAAATGAGGGATTGTTTTTTGCTGACCAGTTGTCCTTTGTAATGACCTCACTCATTTTATCATAAAATGTATGGGGCAACCAAAAAAAATACTATTTTTGTGTGGGGGGTATTGAAAAGAAAACCACAATTTAGCACATTTTGGAAGGTATCATTTTCATGCTGTACAATTTACGGTAAAAATTTAAGTTTTCCTCTGTGGGTCAATACGATTATAATGATACCCGTGACTACATATTTTTCTATTATTGCACCGCTTTAAAAAAAAATGGCAACATTTTTAACCAAATTAGTACGTTTAAAATCCCTCTATTTTGCTGACCTATTACTTTTTCATTTTTCCATATAAGTGGTGGTATGAGGGCTCATTTTTTTTGTGCCGTGATCTGTACTTTTTATTGCTACCATATTTTCATATATAAAACTTTTTTTAATAAATTTTTTATCAATTTTTTGGGAATAAAATATTTAAAAAAAGCAGCAATTTACGCACGCGACGATACCAAATATGTTTGTTCAATTTTGCTTGAAATCATGGGGGGGTAGGGGTGCTGACAGACCCTGTGGGTGATTGACAGGCAGGGAGCTGCACTGTTCTTTTTCAGTGTCCCGACTGCACTGAGTTCGGACTCAAGCCGGGACAGGTGGGGAGACCCCTAGTGGTCAGTTTTTCAAAGTAAAAAAAAAAAAAAATATATATATATATATATATTTTATTTATTTATTATTATATTATTACCGTATTATTATTATATTATTATTATTATTTTATTATTATATTATATTATATTATTATATAATATTATTATTATTAATATTAATATATATATATACACATTTTTGTTAATCACATGCCATAAGAAAGTTTGTTTCTAATACATTGATTAACAAAATATAAGTTTTTCTGGTGACAGGTGCTCTTTTAGGGGTTTAAAAGAGTAGTCTAGTGAAAAAAAAATGTATCCCCTATCCAAGGATAGGGATAAGTTATCGATTGTGGGGGGTCTGAGCGCTGGGACCCCTCACAATCTCCTGTGCAGGGCCCAGTCAGTTTGCCAGAAGCTGGTGTCCGACCCCCACAGAAAGCCGTGACCAGCACAGCCCCTCCATGTATCTCTATGTATGTATCTCTATCCTTCCTGCTGACTGCCGGGACCCCATGCAGGAGATAGTGAGGGGGTTCCAGCGCTCGGACTTACAGCGATCTGTAACTTATCCCCTATCCTTGGATAGGGGATAAGTTATTTTTCACCAGGCAACTCCTTTTAAGGGCTACTCCAGCATTTAAAGGGGTATTCCGGGCAAAACATTTTTATCACCTCTCCAAAGGACAGGATAGGGGATAAAATGTTTTTGCCCGGAATACCCCTTTAACCCCTTAAGGACGCAGGACGTAAATGTACGTCCTGGTGAGGTGGTACTTAACGCACCAGGACGTACATTTACGTCCTAAGCATAACCGCGGGCATCGGAGCGATGCCCGTGTCATGCGCGGCTGATCCCGGCTGCTGATCGCAGCCAGGGACCCGCCGGCAATGGCCGACGCCCGCGATCTCGCGGGCGTCCGCCATTAACCCCTCAGGTGCCGGGATCAATACAGATCCCGGCATCTGCGGGAGTTCGCGATTAAAATGAACGATCGGATCGCCCGCAGCGCTGCTGCGTGGATCCGATCATTCATAACGCCGCACGGAGGTCCCCTCACCTTCCTCCGTGCGGCTCCCAGCGTCTCCTGCTCTGGTCTGTGATCGAGCAGACCAGAGCAGGAGATGACCGATAATACTGATCTGTTCTATGTCCTATACATAGAACAGATCAGTATTAGCAATCATGGTATTGCTATGAATAGTCCCCTATGGGGACTATTCAAGTGTAAAAAAAATGTAAAAGTAAAAGTAAAAAAAAAGTGAAAAATCCCCTCCCCCAATAAAAAAGTAAAACGTCCGTTTTTTCCTATTTTACCCCCAAAAAGCGTAAAAAACATTTTTTATAGACATATTTGGTATCGCCGCGTGCGTAAATGTCCGAACTATTAAAATAAAATGTTAATGATCCCGTACGGTGAACGGCGTGAACGAAAAAAAATTTAAAAAGTCCAAAATTCCTACTTTTTTAATACATTTTATTAAAAAAAAAATTATAAAAAATGTATTAAAAGTTTTTTATATACAAATGTGGTATCAAAAAAAAGTACAGATCATGGCGCAAAAAATGAGCCCCCATACCGCCGCTTATACGGAAAAATAAAAAAGTTATAGGTCATCAAAATAAAGGGATTATAAACGTACTAATTTGGTTAAAAAGTTTGTGATTTTTTTTAAGCGCAACAATAATATAAAAGTATATAATAATGGGTATCATTTTAATCGTATTGACCCTCAGAATAAAGAACACATGTCATTTTTACCAGAAATTGTACGGCGTGAAAACAAAACCTTCCAAAATTAGCAAAATTGCGTTTTTCGTTTTAATTTCCCCACAAAAATAGTGTTTTTTGGTTGCGCCATACATTTTATGATATAATGAGTGATGTCATTACAAAGGACAACTGGTCGCACAAAAAACAAGCCCTCATACTAGTCTGTGGATGAAAATATAAAAGAGTTATGATTTTTAGAAGGCGAGGAGGAAAAAATGAAAACGTAAAAATGAAATTGTCTGAGTCCTTAAGGCCAAAATGGGCTGAGTCCTTAAGGGGTTAATAACTTATCTCCTATCCACAAGATAGGGGGGAGTCCGACCTTTTGAGACTCCCTCATTTACAGAACTGGGCCGCCTAATCTCCATGCATTCTGTTTGGGAGAGGCGGAGATACCTAAGAGCTGTATTTGTGTATTTCCGTTACTTCCATAGAAAATGCATGGAGTGTACTACGATGCCAGGTTTCGCACGGCGCAGAGATTTGGGGGCCCTTTCCTGAAGGTCAGGAGGGGGGGGTTAACTTTTTGGGTAGGGTCCCACGTGCTGTATTCTGCTGCTGCATATTTTTCATCCCATTGAAGTCAATGGGCAAGAAAATACGCAGCAGCAAAATACGGCTCGTGCTAGCATACCCTTTTATAAGGTTTTCCCACTTTAATTCCATTGTATAAATTTCCATTGGTCTCTACATAATTCTTTTAGTACGAAAAGTCCAACATATAAAGAAAACTTCAGCACAGTAAACTCCTATGCAGCTAATGTTGAGCGTGTAACTCGCTCCCCATACAGACGTCTTCATATGGTGCAAAATCATGGAAACTGGTTCAGGCAACAGAAATACAGCAAAGAGTAAATGAAAGCACTCACCGCGTCTGTCAATCTGCAAGAAATTCTCTTCAAGCTTTATTCTTGTAACAAAGTGCACGTAGGGGGTGAAAATGCAGGGCGGCGGGATTGTATAGGCAGGAGAAAAGAACAAGACGCCGAGGCTTGAGGAAGCACCATTTGGTGTGAAACGTCGCCCCGGCGTCTTGTCCTTGCCCTGCCTATACAATCCTGCCGCCCTGCATCTTCACCCCCTACGTGCACTTTGTTACAAGAATAAAGCTTGACGAGAATTTCTTGCAGATTGACATGGTGAGTGCTTTCATTTACTCTTTGCTATATAATTATTTTAGTATCTCCCATAGGTGTTGAGACCTCCTCCAGTCAGGACTGGCTTAGCCAATACTTGTCACAGACACATGACCTATTCACATAACTGGACGTGCAGTGTGTTTAATGGGGTCCCCAGGGGTCATTGACCATCTTAGCTGTAACCTATAACTATAGATGGTGTAGAGCGGTGGTCTCCAAACTGTGCCTGGGCATGCTGGGAGTTGTAGTTTTGCAACATCTGGAGGTCCACAGTTTGGAGACCACTGGTGTAGAGGGGTGGGGGAGTCGTAAGAATAGCAGTGGTAGTAACTTATTTGCACATTAACCCCTTAAGGACCATGGGTGCATGGATACGCCCTGGCTTCCTGGTACTTAAGGACCTAGGACGTATCCATACGCCCGTGGGAATTTTTTTCCCCACCGGGCGGGGACCGGACCGGGGTGACTGCTGATATCTATCAGCAGGCACCCCGTGCAAATGCCAAGGAGGGTCATTAGACCCCCCCCCATGTCGGCGATCGGCGCAAATCGCCGGTGAATTCACACTGACGATTTGCGCCGATTCCGGGTCATACGGGTCTATGGTGACCCTGAATATAAGGGGGATCGCGGTTGTCAAAGACGCCCACGATCCCCATAAAGGGATAGTAGTGAGGTGGCAGAGGTGCCACCCCTCCTATCCCTGCTATTGGTCGCCATAAGCGACGAGCAATAGCAGATTGGTGGCGGGGGGGGTTAACTTTTGGTTTCCTCGTTCTGCCCACCCACAGTAGGCGGGGCAGAACGGGGAAACCGGCGGCAGAAGATCCACTTAACCATCCGGAGGCTGGGGGTGACGGTGATCGGCGGGCGGCGATGTCGTGCAGCTGGTTCCCTGGTTTCTACAGAAGCCGGTGAGTTACCTAGGAACATCTGGAGGACTACAGTCTGAGACCTCTAAACTGTAGCCCTCCAGATGTTGCAAATCTACAACTCCCAGCATGCCCAGAAATCTGTTTGCTGTGTGGGCATGCTGGGATTTGTAGTTTTGCAACAGCTGGAGGGCTGCAGTTTGGAGATCACTCTGCAGTGATCTCTAAATTGTGGCCCTCTAGATCTTGCAAAACTACAACTCCTAGCATGCCCACACAGCAGTTTGCTGTCTGGGCATGCTGGGATTTGTAGTTGTGCAACATCTGGAGAGCCACAGTTTGGAGATCACTGTGCAGTGGTCTCTAAACTGTAGCCCCCCAGATGTTGCAAAACTGCAAATCCCAGCATGCCCAGACAGCAAACAGCTGTCTCGGCATGCTGGGAGCTGTAGTTGCGTACCTCCAGCTGTTGCATAACTACATCTCCCAGCATGCCCTTCGGCGATCAGTACATGCTGGGAGTTGTAGTTTTGCAACAGCTGGAGGTTTGCATCCCCCATGTGAATGTACAGGGTACATTCACACTGGTGGGTTTACAGTAAGTTTCCTGCTTGAAGTTTGGGCTGCGGCAAATTTTTCGCCGCAGCGCAAACTCCTAGCGGGAAACACAAGGTAACCCACCCGCCAGTGCAAATGAACCCTAAAAACACTACACTAACACATAAAAAAGGGTAAAACACTACATATACACCCCCTTACACTGTCCCCCCCCCCCAATAAAAATGAAAAACTTATTGTACGGCAGGGTTTCCAAAACGGAGCCTCTAGCTGTTGCATAACAGGTCCCAGCATTTCCGGACAGCCACTGACTGTCCAGGCATGCTGAGAGTTTAGCAACAGCTGGAGGCACCCTGTTTGGGAATCACTGGCGTAGAATACCCCTATGCAATCCCTAATGTAGTCCTCAAATGCGCATGGCACTCTCTCACTTCAGAGCCCTGTCGTATTTCAAGGAAACATTATAGGGCCACATATGGGTTATTTCCGGGAGAAATTACACTACAAATTTTGGGGGGCTTTTTCTCTTTTTACCCCTTATTAAAAGAAAAAGTTGGGGGCTACACCAGCCTGTTAGTGTAAAAGAATTAAAATTTTTACACTAACATGTTGGTGTTGCCCCATACTTTTTATTTTTACAAGCGGTAAAAGCAAAAACAAAAAAAAAAATAATTTGTAACGCAATTTCTCCCGAGTACAGAAATACCCCATATGTGGGCGTAAAATGCTTTGTGGGCGCACAACAAGGCTCAAGAGTGAGAGCGCACTGTACATTTGAGGCCTAAATTGGTGATTTGCACAGGGGTGGCTAATTTTACAGCGGTTCTGACATAAAAGCAAAAAAATAAATATCCATATGTGACCCCATTTTGGAAACTACACCCCTCACGGAATGTAACAAGGGGTACAGTGAGCCTTAACACCCCACAGGTGTTTGACGAATTTTCATTAAAGTTGGATGGGAAAATGAAGAAAACATTTTTTTTTATTAAAATGCTGGCGTTACCCTAAATTTTTCATTTTCACAAGGGAAAATAGGAAAAAAATAAAAATAATAGTCATTTGTAACCCCTTTTTCTTCTGAATAAGAACATACCCCATATGTGAATGTAAAGTGCTCGGCGGGCGCACTACAATGCTCAGAAGAGAAGGAGCACCATTGGGCTTTTGAAGAGAAAATTTGTCTGGAATTGAAAGCCACGTGTGTTTACAAAGCCCCCATAGTGCCAGAACAATGGACCCCCCCCCCCCCCCCCCCCCCCCCGTGACCCCATTTTGGAAACTACACCCCTCACGTAATGTAACAAAGGGTGCAGTGAGCATTTACACCCCACATGTGTCTGACAGATTTTTGGAACAGTGGTCCGTGAAAATGAAAAAATTTATTTTTCATTTGCACAGCCAACTGTTGGCCAGTGGGGTGTAAATGCTCACTGCACCCCTTATTCAATTCTGTGAGGGGTGTAGTTTCCAAAATGGGGTCACATGTGGGGGGGTCCACTGTTCTGGCACCATGGGGGGCTTTGTAAACGCACATGGTCCCTGACTACCATTCCAAACAAATTCTCTTTTCAAAAGCTCAATGGCGCTCCTTCTCTTCTGAGCATTGTAGTGCGCCAGCAGAGCACTTGACGTCCACACATGGGGTATTTCCATACTCAGAAGAGATGGGGTTACAAATTTTGGGGGTCATTTACTATTACCCCTTGTAAAAATTTAAAATTTGGGGGGGAAAACTGCATTTTTGTGAAAAAAATTTTTTTTTTCATTTACGCATCCAACTTTAACAAAAAGTCGTCAAACACCTCTGGGGTGTTAAGGCTCACTGGACCCCTTGTTACGTGCCTTGAGGGGTGTAGTTTCCAAAATAGTATGCCATGTGGGGTTTTCTGCTGTTCTGGCACCATAGGTGCTTCCTAAATTTGACATGCACCCCAAAATCCATTTAAAAAAAATTCACTCTCCAAAATCCCATTGTTGCTCCTCCCCTTCTGAGCCCTCTACTGCGCCCGCTGAACACTTTACATAGACATATGAGGTATTTTCTTACTCGAGAGAAATTGGGTTACAATTTTTTTTTCTCCTATTACCACTTGTAAAAATTCAAAAACAAGAACATGCAAGTGTAAAAAATGAAGACTTTGAATTTTCTCCTTCAATTTGCTGCTATTCCTATGAAACACCTAAAGGGTTAACACACTTACTGAATGTCATTTTGTACACTTTGAGCGGTGCAGTTTTTTATAATGGGGTCATTTGTGGGGTATTTTTAATATGAAGACCCTTCAAATCCACTTAAAACCTGAACTGGTCCCTGAAAAATTCCGATTTTGAAAAATTGGAAAATTTCTGCTGAACTTTGAAGCCCTCTGGTGTCTTCCAAAAGTAAAAACTCATCAATTTTATGATGCAAACATAAAGTAGACATATTGTATATGTGAATCAATATATCATTTATTTGGAATACCTGTTTTCCTTACAAGCAGAGAGCTTCAAAGTTAAAAAAAAAATGCAACATTTTCAATTTTTTCATCAGTTTTTGGAATTTTTCACAAAGAAATTATGCAAGTATCGACAAAATTTTACGACTAACATAAAGTAGAATATGTCACGAAAAAACTATCTCTGAATCAGAATGAAAAGTTAAAGCATTCCAAAGTTATTAATGTTTTAAAGTGAAAGTGGTCAGATAAATGGCCGAGTCCTTAAGGGGTTAAAGGGGTACTTCTGTGGAAAACTTTATTTTATTTTATTTTTTTAAATCAACTGGTGCCAGAAAGTTAAACAGATTTGTAAATTACTTCTATTAAAAAATATTTATCCTTCCAGTACCTATTAGCTGCTGAATACTACAGAGGAAATTATTTTCTTTTTGGAATCTGAGCTCTTTGCTGACATCATGAGCACAGTGCTCTCTGCTGACATCTCTGTCCATTTTAGGATATGTCCAGAGTAGGAGAAAATCCCCATAGCAAACACATGCTGCTCTGGACAGTTCCTAAAACGGACAGAGATGTCAGCAGAGAGCACTGTGGTCATGATGTCAGCAGAGAGCTGTGTTCCAAAAAGAAAAGAATTTCCTCTGTAGTATTCAGCAGCTAATAAGTACTGAAAGAATTAAGATTTTTTTTTTAACTTTCTGGCACCAGTTGATTTAAAAAAAAAAAAAAAAGTTTTCCACGGGAGTACCCCTTTAAAGGAGAACTCCAGTTACAATTAACTTATCCAGAACACTGCGATCTCTGGAACGGGACCCCAGCTCTCTCAGTGAGCGTGTCATTTACTGGTAGGCTGAACTCCCTCCATTTATTTTTCTGAGAGTCCTGGTGCCAGAGTGCTGTACTCAGGTCTTTTTGGCACTCCCATAGAAATGAATGGAGCATTTGCCGTCTGCAGCACACCGAGCCCTTTCTGGAGATCGGTCGGACCCCTGCAATCAGCTACTTCCTGTGGATAAGGGGATAAGTTAATTGGGGCTGGAGTTCTCCTTTAAGGCTTATAACCAGTGTGAACAGGAATATTGGTGCATGTCTTTCTCTTTCACAGATCGCCGGCAGTGGTGTGCTATCGCCGCCCTGGTGGTTATCCTCTTTATCCTTCTGATACTGCTGCTTACATTGGCCTGATGAAAGGAGACCCGAGGACAAGGGTGATCTGTGTAACCCGGTGCTGTTTACATGGAGACTACGAGTTACAATCAGGGAAGAAAATGTGTTTTCCTGTAAGATGAAGACAGAATGTGTGCCTCTCTGTAATATACTGAACAATTGCCACTTACCTGTGATTTATACTGTGCAAAATATACATTTTTTTTAAATCAATTGTAGTGTTTTGTGAAGTCCTTTTGGTTTGTCAAATTTTTTTTTTAAATCGATTCATCCGCTTTTGGATGAATATTAAAGGGGTACTCCGCCCCTAGACATCTTATCCATTATCCAAAGGATAGGGGATAAGATGTCAGATCGCCGGGGTCCCGCTGCTGGGGACCCCGGGGATCGCTGCTGCAGCACCCCGCTATCATTACTGCGCAGAGGGAGATCGCTCTGCACGTAATGACGGGCAATACAGGGGCCGGAGCATCGTTACGTCACGGCCCGCCCCCGTCAATACAAGTCTATGGGAGGGGGCGTGGCGGTCATCACGACCCCTGCCATAGACTTGCATTAAGGGCACGGGCCGTGATGTAATTTGGGGCGGAGCCATGACATCACGCTGCTCCGGCCCCTGTATCGCCCGTCATTGCGCACAGAGCGAACTCGCTCTGTGCAGTAATGATGGCGGGGTGCTGCAGCGGCGATCTCTGGGGTCCCCAGCAGCAGGACCGCGGCGATCTGACATCTTATCCCCTATCCTTTGGATAGGGGATAAGATACCAGGGGCGGAGTACCCCTTTAATGACTTCTATAGGTGTTATCACCCAGCTTTGAGGAGCCTGAGGAGCAGATGTTCACAGATGTCTCTATTGGTATTACTTTTGCACTTGCACCCTGGGAAAGCTATTGGCCTACTGGTAGCCATAGTGATTTGTCAAAGGGGTTATCCAGGATTAGAAAAACATTGCTGATTTCTACAAAAAAACAGCACCACACCTGTCCTCAGGTTGCGTGTAGTATTGCAGCTCAGTTCCCTTTAAGTGAACTGAGCAAAGTTGTAATACCATGAATAACCTTTTGCAGCGGCTCCCTCCACAGACGTTCTTTTCCGGCTCACCCCTGAACAGCCTTTCTATTCCTCCTTTCCGCCAGCTATGTTTTCCACCTACTGCGGGAGTTCAGGGTTATGGCAGCATATGGCCGCCCTTCTTCTTCCCCTGATCCAGCACGTGACCAAGAGGCCAGGCAATGCCGCCTCCTCCATTTTTCAGGGGGCTATGGTGGCACGTGGCTCCGCCCTTCTCCCCCTGCGAGCGCGCTGACCAGGAGGCCAGGCGGTGCCTCCTCCCCAGGTTCGCGCACCCTGTGGATCATTCCTGTGGCCAGCGGGTGCTTACCCGCGGATGTAATGATTGCACCTGAAGCGGCGTCTTGCTCCACCCCTCCTCCATTGCGGGGAGGGGGGGTGCGGCGCTCCGTTATCTGAACAGCTTTGTCGGCCTCCCTAACCTACAACCTGGCAGGAGTTCTTCTGGTCCAGCTGCTCTTGTCCCCTAGCCTTGGAGCTGTGCGGCACCTTACAAGCTCTTCTAAGCTCACTGCTCCATACCATCACTGCTCCTAGGGCTGTCGCATGACCATTCCTTGGTGTCCCTGCATGAGGGACATGTTGTGGGCTTCCTAGCCATTCTACCTTCGGGGATCATGTGGACATATTCAGCGCACGGTGCCTTGCTACCGCACTTACTTTCTACCATTTTAGGGTGTGTGTAAAAAAAATAAATAAAAAAAATGAAATGAATCTGCTGCTGGACTCAGGCCATTTTGTGGGGTTTGGCGCCCTCTTGTGGCCTATAATTAAATTGTGCCTTATTTTTCATTGCACCCTTGTGACTTCTGGGGACACTGTTCTTTTCAGCCTAATACCTGCTGGGCTCTTTTTCTGGGACTGTATACAGGGGCCCCTTAATTGTCTCCATCACCCTGTACGAGACCTGATATGGCACATTACATTGGGTATGTCTGTGGCATACCTACTTTAGGCAGGGTTATCACTCTGTCATGGAGCGTATGTGACTCGCCGTGGTGGGTCATTGCCAGGGATTTCATGATCCCTTGGAAGATACCAGGGTTACAGACCGGTCTGTTTGTCCTCTACCGCTGGTTGCCATGACATGTCTGTTGTGTCCGCCGGTGTTCTTGGTGTGCACACATTATTCTCTCCTCCAAAGGCTGCCGCATCTGCGGCTACTGCCCCAGATCCCCACGGTCAGTGCGAGGTCTCCATGGAAGTGTCCTTGCATGGACATGGATTGCGCCTTCTCTTATTAGGCCAAACAGTAGTTTCTCATCTCACAACTGCGGTGTCCGCGGCTGGATTATGGTACCCCACTTCTAGTGCGAGGTGACCCGCTGTAGCCAGAAAGCGGTCTGCATGGTTTTCTCTGCCGCCTGTCACTTCTCCAAGGGTTGATGTATCTGTGGCTGAAGTTTCAGTACCTTACTTGCTAGTGCGTGTTGTCCTGTGGAGTGATCTTGCGTGTCCTATGGACCCTATACAGGGCAACGGGGATACAATCTACAGCTCCTAAGCCTCCCCCGATCTCCCAGGGTGACGGGGATATTCTATCCATGGCTTTTAGACTTCCCCGCCTTTCCACATGCGTCAAAGGGGCAATGTTATTGCTTATCTGACTGTCCCCTTATCACCAGCACCTGGAGGGTCACTCATTACGCCTGACCATTGTCTGCACAGTTACGCCGCTGTCTGTCTACCATCTTTGGGTTGCCAAGTGCATGGCTGTGGCTTCCCGTACCTCACTGTTTGGTGTGTGGAATTTGTCAGGGGCTTCCTGCAGGCACAAGTGACTGCTGCCAGACATTAGTCTGCATGGTCTCCTACACCACCAGGTCACCCATCAGATTGGCCATTCCTGTGCCCCACTTTGTGAGAGGTTTCGAAGACGTGTTCCTGTGCGTTAAGGAATCCTCCACCAGTCAGCCGGACAGGTGTCCGCGTGGTTTACTGCTATGTCGGGTCAACTATCATACACTTCCCACACCATGGCGGAAGTTCAGGTAGACAAGGTGTAGTTCCGAATGGGTCTTCTTTTGTTGCACATATACAATGCACCACATGCTGGTTCGCGGGGTTCTCTACTTACCAGGTCCCTCTCTTCATGACTGCAGCTCTCACAGCTTAAGGCTGGTAACCCATTTTTAGTGTGTGGTTCTGAATGTGGGACCCGGTGTGGCCATGGTCCCTATGCCAGATAGCCAGACTGTCTGCATGGTTTTCTCGTCCACCAGGTGTCCTCCCCCATTCCTGTCGCTCCCGCGACTGCTGTCTGGTGACTCCTTCCATGTGAAGTTCCACAAAGTGTGTGTGTCTGTGGGTTTATTGGACTTTTATACCTGTAAGCCAGACTGTGTTTCCTGCCACACATACATCCTTCATCTCTTGCATCTGAGACGGCAGTCCTGGTGTGTGGCACCATTAGGAGATGGGGTGTGGGCATTTTCCTGCAATCAAAGCAACAGCAGCACTCTCTGTTCCCCGTTCCAAGAGTACCATGTTGGTTTGCTAAGGGCATGGTTGTGACACACAATAGGGTGGTGAGTCTGTCTTCCATACTGCTGGACTTTTGTATGTCTGCGGTTCCTTCGTGTCTGCAGTTTTGGTGGCCCACTACTATTGTGAGGTAACCATGTCTATGTCCCTACGTATGCTAAGGTCCTCTGCACGTGTGGAGCCTACCCTCCCTTCTGTCGGTGGGGTGTGCCTCAGGCCTTCCTGTGATCTTGTTCTAAAGGCCTGTGGCGGTTGAGCACCTCAGTTCTGGCATGGCGCCTGTTGGGGCGACACAGTCGGTTCAGCACCCCCCTTATGCCTCCAGTTTTCTTTCCTAGGTTCCTGTGCAGTGTGACTCAGGCATCTGCTATGTTGCCTTAGACACGACTAGGATGGCTCCGTTGGCACCCATCTGGTCCAGGGTTTCACCCCGATGGGGTGTTCCCCCTCAACATTGTTGGTTGCTGTGTGCGTGTGCTTCTTACCCGCATTCGTAGCCATGTCTTTGTTTCTTTGCCCAGCATCAGTGTCCAGGATCCCGATCCCTCCATCTCTCTGTATGTTGTCGCAGGGTTCCTGGGGGGCTACGTCCACCCAGTACTTTGTCATGTTGCCGTAGGGCTGTATTTCCCTGCTACTACAGTGTCTGGCGCACTTGTCAATCCCCCTTCCACAGTGGATACAGGGATCTGGAGCTTGGCATGGTCGGTGCCTAAGTTTCCTCTTGCCCACCCCGTTTTCCCCTCCACTAGAGGGGCTTTTCACTGAGTGCTATGTTTTGCCTAGATGGATATATATATATATCTATCTATATATATATATATATATATATATATATATATATATATATATATATATATCTCTCTCTCTTTTTCTCTCTTTCTCTCATATATGTGGGGTATCTGGCAGGGCCCTTGTTTTTTGCTAAGAGCATTCAGAAGAGCTTTTTGCTGTCTTTGCTTGTGTGTTTACTGCCCACTATTGCAGCCTGTTTCTTTTCCTGTTTTTTTTTTTTTTGGTTATCTACTGCTGCTCATGCAGCCTTGGCGCTCTCCTCTAGAGGAGTTTACGCACTCATGTATGGCTCGGCGACAGCTAGTCTAGCCACAGTCTGTTTGGGTCCTGCCATTGCTCTCCTCCTCACTCAACGCAATCATCCTGGAAGGGTGTGTTCATCCTTCCCTTGTCAGTGTCTGTTGTGCTACACTGACAGTCTTCTAGTGTGACCTTCCTGTGCCCAGACCTTGGGAGTCCCTTTGGTTTTCCCTCCATTCCCATCCTGACGGGATGTTGCTTTGGAGTGCTTTGGACCGCTGGGGTCCAACTCCGGTTAGTCTCCTTGTCTTGGACACTATCCTAGACTGCTGTGGCGTGCCTTCTCTTTTTTAGGTTGGCCATCCTGGTTCTTTGGGCCTTAGTGATGGTTGAGGTCTTGGGCATGTGTAGCTCTCCTGCCCAGATTTCTCTGTGATCCCATTGTGGGGCGGTCTTTCTGTACCACACTTATTCTTGTCTCAACACGGAAGTTTGTCTCACAGGGCGTTTCTCGGCCATTGGGATTACGTACCCTTCCGGTGTGAGTCTTCCAGGAGATGCAGGAACCTCCTATTCCCATGTCAGTCTCTCTGGGTTCCTTTTCAGGGTCTTCTGCTCCTTTTTGGCAGTTTTCCCTTCTGTATACGTCTTCCAAGTGACTCGGGAACCTCCAGTTCCCATGTCTGTCTCTCCGGTGTTCCAGGATGGTACTTTTCAGGGCGTTCCGTTCCTTTTTTTGTCTGTTACTACTTTCCGTCTCCTCCTTTGGGGTCCATGTACTCCCGAGATGGAGGGCGTTCTGGTCAACTGGATTACATCAGTCGAGCGGATTTTGCCTTCCGGGTGCTCGCTGTGGGCCCTTGGCCGCCCGGCTCATGAATATTCATGAACTTGGACCGAGAAAGAAGAATTAGACCAGGAGGATAAGTTCATGAATATTCATGAGCCGTGCGGTAGCTCCACCCAGCTAGAATGACGTGTGGCCGAGTCCCAGATGATAACTCCTCCCACTGAGTCCCAAGCCAGGGAATAACAGAAAACAAAAAATATAGATATCTGAAGAACCGCTGAACCATTTTTAACCAGGTAAGAAGCGTTTTAATCAGGATCACCCGCACTACAAGCCTGTGTAACAGGTTTAGTGCGGGGGATTCTGATGACAGATTTCCTTTCAGTAAAAGTCTTCTATTGTGGGGTTATTTATTTCAAGGAACATTTTGGGGAGATTTATCAAAACCTGCACAGAGGAAAAGTTGACCAGTTGCCCATACCAACTAGAGATGAGTGAAGTTACAGTGATTCAATTTGTCACAAACTTCTCTGCTCGGCGGTTGCTGACTTTATCCTGCATAAATGAATTCAGCTTTCAGGTGCTCTGGTGGGCTGGGAAAATGTGGATACAGTCCTAGGAGAGAGTCTCCAGCCACTGGAGCCCCTGAAAGCTGAACTAATTTATGCAGGATAAAGTCAGCAACTGCCGAGACGTTTGTAACGAATCAAATCACTGTAACTTTGCTCATCTCCAATCGCAACAAATTAGATGGCTTCTTTTATTTCTCACAATCCATCTGAATGTTTGCTATGGGCAACTGTTAACTTTTCCTCCATACATGTTTTAATAAATCTCTGCAGTGACGCAGTCTTTGGCTTAACTCTATCCCTTCTTTTTTTCCACCCACTGCTTGCTGCCTGGGATTCCTGCCACCTTCTGTTTCTCCTCTTCTTCTCACTGTCCTTTCCTTTCTCTCCCCACCACATCCTGCTCGCCTTCCTCTGCAACCAACCATCCTTCCTTTCTTCAATGGACCTGAGATCCCCACCACCTCCTGCTCGCCTTCCTCTCCTAAATAGACCTGTGATCCTCACCACCTCTGGCTTATCCTCTTCCCCTTAGGCCATACCCTACTGTCCTTCCTCTTTTAGATGGATCTGGGATCCCCATCACCCACAGCAGCAGACAAGCAGAACATGGAGGAAAAATCCCAGGTAGTGCCACAGCCCACACAAGAAAGGGAAGACAAGCTGCATTATGCATAAACACCAGAAGACATTTAGAATAGAGTATAGCTTTCGATGTTGGTGACACACTTTTTAGGAATGCATAATTTTTGCAACACAGCAAGGGTACAATCACACATGCTGTGGAAAACCTGCAGCATACCCTATTGAGGTCGATGTAATCTGCTGTAGATTTTTTTTTTTTAGCTCTGCAGTGGGGAAAATCAAACCCGCATCAGGTAAACTGTCCGTGTGGACGAACCCTAATTCAGTCTTAGGTGCTTGCCTAAAGACATCATACTCCCACCTGCTGTGATTGAAACACTTCCACTGTTTCAACCCAGTTACACATCCTGCGTATCTGCAGTACCTGTATGATCCCTCGACTATGGTGTGCATACATGAATACTACAGAAGGGGAAGCCATAAAAATATATGCAAGTTGGTATTGCTAATTTTTGTGTGACACACCTACATAATATGCTGCACACATGCTAACGTGTCACGACAAGCTCTGG
The DNA here is from genome assembly GCF_029499605.1 of Hyla sarda. Taxonomy (NCBI): domain Eukaryota; kingdom Metazoa; phylum Chordata; class Amphibia; order Anura; family Hylidae; genus Hyla; species Hyla sarda. The sequence goes on from NC_079192.1 coordinate 30,491,685, forward strand.
TTTAGAGTATACAAGAAACTACTTTAACCCCTTAAGGACGGAGCCCATTTTCACCTCTAGGACGAAGCCCTTTTTTGCACATCTGACCACTGTCACTTTAAACATTAATAACTCTGGAATGCTTTTAGTTATCATTCTGATTCTGAGATTGTTTTTTCGTGACATATTCTACTTTAACATAGTGGTAAATATTTGTGGTAACTTGCATCCTTTCTTGGTGAAAAATCCCAAAATTTGATGAAAAAATTAAAAATTTTGCATTTTTCTAACTTTGAAGCTCTCTGCTTGTAAGGAAAATGGATATTCCAAATAATTTTTTTTTGGGATTCACATATACAATATGTCTACTTTATGTTTGCATCATAAAATTGATGAGTTTTTACTTTTGGAAGACACCAGAGGGCTTCAAAGTTCAGCAGCAATTTTCCAATTTTTCACAAAATTTTCAAACTCGCAATTTTTCAGGGACCAGTTCAGGTTTGAAGTGGATTTGAAGGGTCTTCATATTAGAAATACCCCATAAATGACCCCATTATAAAAACTGCACCCCCCAAAGTATTCAAAATGACATTCAGTAAATGTTTTAACCCTTTAGGTGTTTCACAGGAAAAGCAGCAAAGTGAAGGAGAAAATTCAAAATCTTCATTTTTTACACTCATGTTCTTGTAAACCCAATTTTTGAATTTTTACAAGGGGTAAAAGGATAAAATTTATACTTATATTTGTAGCCCAATTTCTCTTGAGTAAGCACATACCTCATATGTCTATGTAAAGTGTTCGGCGGGCGCAGTAGAGGGCTCAGAAGCGAAGGAGCGACAAGGGGATTTTAGAGAGTACGTTTTTCTGAAATGGTTTTTGGGGGGCATGTTGCATTTAGGAAGCCCCTATGGTGCCAGAACAGCAAAAAAAAACACATGGCATACCATTTTGGAAACTAGACCCCTTGAGGAACATAACAAGGAATAAAGTGAGCCTTAATACCCCACAGGTGTTTCACGACTTTTGCATATGTAAAAAAAAATAAAAAAAATTTCACTAAAATGTTGGTTTTCCCCCAAATTTCACATTTTTTAAATGGTTAATAGCAGAAAAGACCCCCCAAAATTTGTAACCCCATCTCTTCTGAGTATGGAGGTACCCCATAAGTGGACCTGAAGTGCACTACGGGCGAACTACAATGCTCAGAAGGGAAGGCGTCATATTTGGCTTTTTGAGAGCAAATTTTGCTCGGGGGGCATGTTGCATTTAGGAAGCCCCTATGGTGCCAGAACAGCAAAAAAAAAACGCATGACATACCATTTTGGAAACTAGACCCCTTGAGGAACGAAACAAGGGATAAAGTGAGCCTTAATACCCCACAGGTGTTTCACGACTTTTGCATATGTAAAAAAAAAAAAATTCACTAAAATGTGGGTTTCCCCCCAAATTTCAAATTTTTGCAAGGGTTAATAGCAGAAAAGACCCCCCAAAATTTGTAACCCCATCTCTTCTGAGTATGGAGGTACCCCATAAGTTGACCTGAAGTGCACTACGGGCGAACTACAATGCTCAGAAGGGAAGGCGTCATATTTGGCTTTTTGAGAGCAAATTTTGCTCGGGGTGCATGTCGCATTTAGGAAGCCCCTATGGTGCCAGAACAGCAAAATAACCCCCACATGGCATACCATTTTGGAAACTAGACCCCTCACAGAATGTAATGAGGGGTACAGTGAGCATTTACCCCCCACTGGTGTCTGACAGATCTTTGGAACAGTGGGCTGTGCAAAATTTTTCATTTTCACGGACCACTGTTCCAAAGATCCGTCAGACACCTGTGGGGTGTAAATTCTCACTGCACCCCTCATTACATTCCGTGAGGGGTGTAGTTTTCAAAATGGGGTCACATGTGGGTGTTTTTTTTTTTGCGTTTGTCAGAACCGCTGTAACAATCAGCCACCTCTGTGCAAATCACCTCAAATGTACATGGCGCACTCTCCCTTCTGGGCCTTGTTGTGCGCCCCCAGAGCACTTTGCGCCCACATATGGGGTATCTCCGTACTCGGGAGAAATTGTGTTACAAATTTTGGGGGGCGTTTTTCCCTTTTACCTCTTGTGAAAATGAAAAGTATAGGGCAACACCAGCATGTTAGTGTAAAAATGTTTATTTTTTTACACTAACATGCTGGTGTAGACCCCAACTGTTCCTTTTCATAAGGGGTAAAAGGAGAAAAAGCCCTCCAAAATTTGTTAGGCAATTTCTCCCGAGTACGGCGATACCCCATATGTGACCCTATTCTGTTGCCTTGAAATACGACAGGGCTACAAAGTGAGAGCGCCATGTGCATTTGAGGCCTGAATTAGGGACTTGCATAGGGGTGGACATAGGGGTATTCTACGCCAGTGATTCCCAAACAGGGTGCCTCCAGCTGTTGCTAAACTCCCAGCATGCTTGGACAGTCAATTGTTGTCCAGAAATGCTGGGAGTTTTGGTTTTGCAACAGCTGGAGGCTCCATCTTAGAAACACTGCCATACAATACGTTTTTCATTTTTATTGGAGAAGGGGGGTGGGGGGGGGGGGGCAGTGTACGTGTGTATATGTAGTGTTTTACTCTTTATTTTATGTTAGTGTAGTGTAGTGTTTTTAGGTTACATTCACACTGGCGGCAGATTACACTGAGTCTCCCGCTAGGAGTTTGAGCTGCGGCGGAAAATTTGCCGCAGCTCAAATTTGCAGCGGGGAATTCACTGTAATCTGCCGCCAGTGTGAATGTAGCCTGTACATTCACACGGGAGGGGGGTCAAAACTACAACTCCCAGCATGCACTGACAGACCATGCATGCTAGGAGTTGTAGTTTTGCAACAGCTGGAGGCACACTGGCTGGAAAACCTTGAGTTAGGTTCTATGACCTAACTCAGTATTTTCCAACCAGTGTGCCTCCAGCTGTTGCAAAACTGCAACTCCCAGCATGTACTGATTGCGGAAGGGCATGCTGGGAGATGTAGTTATGCAATGGCTGGAGCCACGCAAGTACAACTCCCAGCATGCCAAGACAGCCTTATGCTGTTCCTGAATGCTGGGAGTTGTAGTTTTGCAAGATTTAGAGGGGTTCAAGTTGTAAATCACTGTCCAGTGGTCTCAAAACTGTGGCCCTCCAGATGTTGCAAAACTACAACTCTCAGCATGCCCAGACAGCAAACTGCTGTCTGGGCATGCTGAGAGTTGTAGTTTTGCAACATCTGGAGGGCTACAGTTTGAGGCCACTTAGTGATCTACAACCTGAACCCCTCTAAATATTGCAAAACTACAAGTCCCAGCATGCCCACACAGCAAACAGCTGTCTGGGCATGCTGGGAGTTGTAGTTTTGCAACATCTGGAGGGCCACGGTTTAGAGACCACTGTAAACTGTGGCCCTCCGGATGTTGCTAGGCAACAACTCACCTAGCAGGACCCGGAAGCCGCCGCCGCCGCCGCACGTGGGGGATCCCCGCATGGAGGATCGCGATCCAGGATCCAGGTAGGGACCTTCGGCGCCGACCCTCCCTGGACGGTTCCCCCGTTTTGCCCGAACACCGATAGGTGGGCAAAGCGGGGGAACCGAACTTTAACCCCCCCCTCCCCCGGTCTGCTATCGGTCGGTCGCTCGGCCGACCAATAGCAGGGATAGGAGGGGTGGCAACCCTGCCACCAAACTCCTATCCCTTTAGGGGGATCGAGGGTGTCTCGGACACCTACGATCCCTCTTATTTTCCGGGTCACCAGTGACCCGTATGACCCGGAATCGCGCAGATCGCAGGTCTGAATTGACCTGCGATTTGCGTGCATCGCGGTTATGGGGGGGTCTCAGGACCCCCCTCGGCGATGTGCCGGGATGCCTGCTGTTAGATAACAGCAGTCAGCCCGGCCCGATCACCGCTACCGGTGACGCGGCGCTCCCGGAACCCCGCGACGTACATGTACGTCGCCGCGCGCCAAGTGACACTTCGCGGCGCCGTACATGTACGTCGCTCGTCGTGAAGGGGTTAAAAGGGGTATTCCAGGATTTTTTATTTAACTATGCTATAGGGGCTATAAAGTAGTTAATATAATGTCTGTACCTGTGTGTAACTGTTTTCTCACAATTCTTCTGTGATTTTCACCCTTAGTCATTTTGTATGCTGGTAAAAATAAATATGTTGTCTCAGATTTTTCCCAGGTTGCAATGCGGCCGAGAGCTGACCTCACTAGTAATCTGATGACAGGGAGCCTGTCTGCTTCAATGGGTGGAGGGATCGCTTGGTGGGAGAGAGATCAATCTGCAACAGCTGTAGGCACCCTGATTGAAAACCACATTTTGAATGGATGCAGCTCATTTATGTTACAATGGGTGGGGTGGCTGATGTGTGGTAGGGAGGAAAATGGAATTATGGGATTTGTAGGCAAAAGAAGAAAAGTCAAACAGGAAATACCAGTTCACAGAAAGCTAGCCACTGTTATGGTAATCTCACAACATAGCCATTTAGCCCCAAGAAGAGTGCAGATCTTAAAGGGGTATTCCAGGCCAAAAGTTTTTTTTTTTTTTTTTAATATATCAACTGGCTCCGGAAAGTTAAACAGATTTGTAAATTAGCCCAACCCTATATAAGTAGTAGTTAGCTACACATGGGCCATTTCTTTCCTAGCAGCCTCCCAGTCTGACTGGGAGAGCATGGTAAGTGAGTTATTACACCTTGTTCACACTGGTGTGGTGCTGTGTGGCGTCCGTTGCTGCCGTGGCGCTGTCTGCGGGGCGGGGGGGGGGGGGGACAGCCCATAGACTGGTTTGAGTGGCATTGGGGCCGCTCTGACGGTGGGTCATTCCCCCCTGTGGGCATTGGGCATTGGTGTCACGGCGGTGGTGGTCGCCGCCCGGTGCTGCGCCATTTTATGCTAGGGACGTTAGGGACCCACTCTAAATAGGTGGCCTTGACGTGGCGAGTGGGCTTGTACTTTTTGATCAAAAATGTATACTAACAACCTGTTAGTTTTTGATATTATGCTGAGAAGCAATCAGATCATTATACAAGATTGTAGATGTGCGCCATGGCTGTTTTTCTACCCGAATTCAGATTTGTAAATTACTTTGATTAAAAAAATCTTAATCCTTGCAATAGTTATTAGCTACTGAAGTTGAGTTGTTTTTTTTCTGTCTAACTGCTTTCTGATGACTCACGTCCCGGGAGCTGTGCAGTTCCTATGGGGATATTCTCCCATCATGCACAGCTCCCGGGACGTGACATCATTGAGCAGTTAGACAGAAAACTTCCGAAGCTAATAACTATTGAAAGGATTAAGATTTTTTAATAGAAGTAATTTTCAATTAACTTTCCGGAGCCAGTTGATATATAAAAAAAAAGTTTTTGCCTGGAATACCCCTTTAAGCATGTCCATTACTGCCTGCCAGGTACGTACTAAAATCACCATACGGCGTATAACCCTTTAAAGATATAGCTGCACATGGTGCAAGGATTCTGGGTATCCACAAGCCACCAACAGAATGGGGGACACTGAAAGGTACAGAAGTTGCTATAGATGGGTCCTCCTTTTGGTGGTAGTAATATTATGTACTTGACTGTCACATAGCTTTTCAGCTGACAATACATGATAGGAGCATCTCAACTGCAGACCAAATGCAGGAAATAAAAGACCGGCAGACATTTTTCCATTTTTTTTTGTTAAAAACGTTTATTAATGTTTTCAGATTTTTTTCCCATAATGTGCAATGCGCCTGTCTCACAGTTAAGGGAACACACAGCGATATCTTGGCACTTTAAAAGAGCAGAAGGGAAGGGGGACATGTAAAGTGAAGGATGTGGGGGGAAAAAAAAATAATGATAAATTGCAAACTTTTTTTTACCCCCACCCGATGGGTTGAGGGGGGGGGGGAAGGGACTGTCAAGCATCTGCAAGTCACAATCCAGAGTGTGCAATTTAGTGAGAGGTTTGTTACGGCAGAAGGAAATATGGATTTTATTTAATTTTTATTTTTTCACTTTCATTTTTTTTCTCATTTTTAATTTTCTACAGTTAAATCCATTCATTTCTATCTCAGTTAAAAAAATACAACAAATCACCGGCCCAAGGGGGCAGGGAAAAAAAAAAAAAAAACAGCGGAAAGTGTGCAGCCCTCCTCTCTGCTCATGTATCATTCTAAAAGTTTTAACCAGTCTGTCTGTGAAAATGCCATTTAAAATATTGCCCACTAACAAGGGAGGAAATCACTTTTATCCTTCATCAAAACTATATTTTATAGGTTAGGCTTATGGCTACTACACCATAAAAGGGGCAGTGATCTTTAACCTGTTGTGAAACTACAACTCCCAGCATGCCCAGACAGACAACAGGTTTTAACCACTGCCCTTATTTTAAGTGATTGCAGTACCTGCCTATAGGTTTATGCACAAACTAAAGTAAATAGCACCATCTAGTGTCCAAAATCAGGTACTACACTTACTAGATCGCTCAAAAAAGGAGAATAGATATAGGCCTATAAAATATGAATTTAAAATATGTGAATTCTCCCTTTTTAAAATGACTATGGTGAAGATGTGGTATCTGAATATTATCCTACAATTATGAAAAAGAAAGCAACTAAGTCTGCCTAAAAAAAAAATAGAATAAAAAAAAAAAAAAAAAAAGTATATACATTGTGCCATCCCACGCACCTCTGTATATACACACATACATACAGTGATATTATTTTATTTTTTTTGAGGGCTGCTTTCTTTCAGTCTCTCCATTCCCACCCTTACTATTGCCTGCAAAAATATGAATTCAAATATTTACATCCCATTACAGCCCGGGTCCTTACTACGTGGGAAGAGAGGGGTCACTATATATATTTATATACACACACATATATGTACACTGATATCATGCTTGCATCAGGCCAAGATACAGCTCAGACGCATTTTGCAGCCCTTGTACTCAAAAATGATCCGTAAGTGTATATTGAGGATTGCTTAAGGAAAAAAAAAAAAAAAAAAAGTCTACATACATCCCCCCATATAGACAGTATTAGTCAGAATAAACAATGTATGGGTGGTACATAATGCTATGACCTGTATATTTTTTTATTTTTTTGGGGGGTGGGATATGAATTAAGGGGAACGGGGTTTATCGTTGCCAAGAATATAAATAGGCTGGTTTACATAGCAACCAGCATACTCGCTTAACATCAGTGTATTATAGCCTTAATGCAGAACTACAGTGTTATCCTTATGGTGATCGTGTCCATTATAGTTCCCTCTCTATCCCAGTTTCGGGCTCTGAGCAGAACCTAGAAACTACAGGCTTTACAATTTCCTCCTACAGGATTAAGCTATACATATATTTACAAAATAAACACGAAATTGCACACCCAGCGGGGGGCGCTGTGCAGTGACGCCACGGCTCTCCCATAGGACTCCCATCATTTTGTCAGCCAATAGCGGGGAAGCATTGGTTGGGAGGGGGTGTTTCTGTGTATTGACATGAATCAGTATAAAGCACCAATATCCGCACACACTAGATCAGTGATCTAAGGCGGCGTTCCTCAACCGATGGCTCTCTAGTTGTTGCAAAACTACAACTCCCAGCATGCCCTGACAGGGAGAAAGTCTCATGTACAGTATCGATTTGGAGCTTTTTTTTTTTTTTTTTTTTGGCTCAAAGCTCCAACTTCTTCACCCACTTTTAAGATTTTGGTATTCTCTACATCAGTGATCTGCAAATGTTGCAAAACTACAACTCCCAGCATGCCCAGACAGCCGATGGTTGTCTGTGGCAAAACTACAACTCCCAGCATGCTCAATCGGAAGTTCAAAGAAGACCACTGCTTGACTTCAATATTGGCACTACATTATCTGTCACATAAAAGATAGAGGGCCTGATAAGAAAAATGCAGATGCTGCTGTGATCACAGGACTTTACAAGCTATAGCAAGTCCTGTGTACAGATATAGACTGTGACTCAAACTACAACTCCCATCATGCCCTGACGAACAAAGGAATCATGTATGGTATCTATGTGAAGCCTTTTACATCAATGCTCCAAACTTATACTTTTTCCTAATTCAATTTACTCATTTTCTATTACATTTTCCTCACCATTTATTCCGTACTGTTTGCTGTGTTAGATATAGGAGAACTACAGCCCCCATCCTACTTACTGCTTCCCACATTACCCCAGTGTTTCCTAACCTGGGTACCTCACTTGCCAACAAGCCCTGTCTACATCATGCTGGAAATTGTAGTTCTGCAACAGCTGGAGGCACCCTTGTTGGGAAACACTAGTCTAAATCAAAAAGTGCAGATGCTGCTGTGATCACAGGACTTCATGAATATGTAAGTCTCAGACTGTGGCTGTTAGGGCAACCTGAAAGATGACGTTTTGCAACAACTGGCCGGCAACAGACTGGGGAACACTGGTCTAAAGGTTTTGATAAAAAATTTCTTTTGACAAAATTTTGGTTATTATAGCAGTAAAAGTTTTAGTAATAAAAAGGAAAACACTCCAGACATGCCTGTAAATGGTGCAGGGGGGTGGCACATGACATAAAAGCCTTACTTTGTTTTCTTTGAGTCTGTTATGCTACGCCACCTTTCACACAGAAACAGCGCCACCCTTGCTTACAGGCCATGTCTGGTACTGCAGCATAGCCCTGTTTGTTTGCTTTATCTATAACATTAAAGGGAAATAATTCCCCATAACCTTCAATTACAGAGGTTTGAGACGTCACTCAGGCAGTGGCTGTTAAAATAACTCATAACCCCACAAACATACACACTAATAGCTAGTAATGCATCTGAGGGCTGCAGGATTAAAAAAAATGGTAACTCTGTGCTTTGCAAATGTAAAAGCACGTATCGCTGCAACATTATCACGGGTACACAATGGGCCCCTCATGTGGCTTTCTGGGAGATATGGAAGAGCAGGTCACAGCGCACCGGCCTGGCATGAATGGAAGCGCCTTACTCTATGTCTCTGTTCCAGTGGCTGCCCATCGCACTGGAGCCGCCCAAGTGGCCTTATCGACCGCCGCCGATCTAGTGGAATACTAAAAACAGACAAAGCGCAGGCGGCGACGAGCCTGCCTACATACATACATAGCATTATTAGTGTGAGTCGCCCAATACAGTAAAATCGCTTAGAAATCCGTCTTGTGCTACCGTTACTTTAAGGAGCTGTTTAATGCTAAAAGAAAGAAGAAAGAAAATAACACCTTGGGTAACGTGAAGAACTACTACCAGGAGGGGGGCGATCATCCGACTCCATCAGGATAGCGTTACAGTGTGCTTGTCCTTTATCATAGAGGGCAGTCATTTAGTGGGATTAAAGCGTTTAGGAAAGGGGAAGCAGGGGATTTATGGGATGTTGCCTATATCACTGAAACCAATGCATATTGTCCATGTAACACAGCGGTCTCAAACTGAGGCCCTCCAGATGTTGCAAAACGTCAACTCCCAGCCAACGGCTGTCCGGGCATGCTGGGAGTTGAAGTTTTGCAACATCTGGAGGGCCTCAGTTTGAGACCGCTGATGTAACATGACTGTACAGCCCCTGCCTCCCACCAAATAAACCAAGACGGGGGGGGGAAAGCAGGTTATTGCAATAACCTATATAACCCCCCCTAACAGTTCATGATTCTCATTATTAAAGATGAGCGAACTTACAGTAAATTCGATTCGTCACAAACTTCTCGGCTCGGCAGTTGATGACTTTTCCTGCGTAAATTAGTTCAGCCTTCAGGTGCTCCGGTGGGCTGGAAAAGGTGGATACAGTCCTAGGAAAGAGTCTCCTAGAACTGTATCCACCTTTTCCAGCCCACGGGAGCACCTGAAAGCTGAACTAATTTATGCAGGATAAGTCATCAACTGCCGAGCCGAGAAGTTCGTGACGAATCGAATTTACTGTAAGTTCGCTCATCTCTACTCATTATCCAATCCACAAAATAGCCGCCCTCCGTAATCTGCATACCATGCAAAATTTATAAAAAAAAATAAAATAAAACCAATTCCCCAAAAAATTTGAATTCCCTACACACGACAAAACAGAAAATGGGGAAACATCAAAAATAAAAAATGTGCAATTAGTAGCTGTGCAAATAAAGTTGTCCGCGGCCGCCAATCAGATTATTTTTTTTTCTTTTTCTAGAAAGAATAACAAAAAAAATCTGATTGGACGCTACGGACACAAGTAATCTAATGCATCGCTCTCCGATATCCCGTCCTCCGACAACTCTCAACATGCTGGGAGTTGTAGTGGCACCACCGGCTGGAGGAGATCGCTGATCTAGAGAATTATAATTCATTACGGCAGCACTCTCCTTTTTTATCAGCAGCTGATGCGAGTGCGCACGCGAGGGAAAGGGGAAGGGGGAGTCTTCTAAAATGTAGCAAAATTACTAAAAACAAAAAAAAAAAAGTAAAAAAAACAAAAAAAAAAAAAAAAAAAAAAGTGTCTCTCTTTCTCCCAGGACGCAGGAGCTGGGATACCAGAGGGCCAGTGAGATTATGGAGCTTCTTCTACCCCGGCTGCACCATAAAAAGAATGCAGAGTATTTACAAGTCAACCCCCCCCACTCCCAGCGACTGGAACGTCCGTTCCGTTTGGATGGCGGCAATGGCGAGTATGTCTATATACTGATAATGGAGGCGCTATATAATGACACGGCGTAGCATAACTGCATACTGATAATGAAGACGTGGTGCTGTATAAATGACACCGAGTATCTCATGCAGCAGTGTATAGTGATACCGAGTTCTTCCGCACCAGTCCCGAGGTCGTGCAGCAGCGTCCAGTCATACTTAGCACCACCTACTACGGCATACAGACGATAGCCCATCTCCTGAGTGCCATAATGTCCGTCCGCCCTCCCCTCTTCACTACGCACAGAGGAAGGGGGAGGGGTATTTACATTTTTTTTTTTCTCCATATATATTTTTTTGAGGGGTTATGGGGGGGGTCAGGAGTCGTGCAAGACCGATCAGGGCATTCCCTCTCCTGGCTCGCCATCGAAGACTGCGCTGTGATCTCCGGGAGTGCCTCCGCCCATCAAATCGGGCTCCATTTTGCCGGTGTCGTTGATAAAGGACGTGTAGGTGTCTCCTTCGGCCATCAGAAGCTTTAGCTTTGGGATCCAGCTTTTGCGCACCACGCGCCGGGCGTTCGTACACATGTCTGCAGCAATGGCGTTCATCTCACTCTCCTTGAAGTTTGGGGCGAAATTCTGACAGTAGACTGTGAGGGAAAAAGGAGGGAGATCAGAGCTTTATAGACTTGACAGCAGAAGTGAGAATAATCCCAAGATCAGAAATGATTACTAGCTGATCAGCAGGGGGTCCAACTGCAGAGACCACACTGATCATACCAGCGTTTCCCAACCACTGTAGTTGCAAAACTACAACTCCCAGCATGCCTGGAAACACTGGATCATAGGAATGGGGATCCTTTGGTCCCCGAGTGAATGGAGTAGCAGTGCATGTTTTATTCCAGCACAGCTATATCTATAAGGTTCAATACAGTAACTGGGTCATGTGGCCACCAGCCTGACCCACACAGAAATAACACAAATCAGTGTGGTTAATGTATAAGAAGAAGTGGTCAGTCCTGGGTCAGCTGACTACCTTTGAACTAATGGATGACCTAATCCCTATCCAACCTCTCCTGATGGCTCCCAGACCCCTCCCAGCTCTACTGTGTACTGCTATCTCTATGGGATTAGGATATATAGTAGTTATACATCTCCCCTCCAGCTCTATCTGTATACTGCTGCTATCTCTATGGGAACAGGATATATAGTAGTTATACACCTCCCCTCCAGCTCTATCTGTATACTGCTGCTATCTCTATGGGAACAGGATATATAGTAGTTATACACCTCCCCTCCAGCTCTATCTGTATACTGCTGCTATCTATGGGAACAGGATATATAGTAGTTATACACCTCTCCTCCAGCTCTATCTGTATACTGCCGCTATCTCTATGGGAACAGGATATATAGTAGTTATACACCTCCTCTCTAGGTCTATCTGTATACTGCTGATATTTCTGTGGGATCAGGATATATAGTAGATATACACCTTCCCTCCAGCTCTATCTGTATACTGCAGCTATCTCTATGGGAACAGGATATATATAGTAGTTATACACCTCCCCTCCAGCTGATGTTGCTGCTCTTTCTATGGGATCAGGATATATAATAGTTATACACCTCCTCTATAGGTCTCTCTGTATACTTCTGCTGCTATTTCTGTGGGATCAGGATATATAGTAGATATACACCTTCCCTCCAGCTCTATCTGTATACTGCCGCTATCTCTAAGGGATCAGGATATGTATTAGTTATGCACCTCCCGTCCAGCTCTATCTGTATACTGCAGCTATCTCTAAGGGATCAGGATATATATTAGTTATACACCTTCCCTCCACTATTCTCTATGGAATTAGGATATGTTCCTAAGCCTATTTAGGAGTTTTTGTACATCAGATGAATGTGAGTGGGTGACTACGAGTGTCGGTTCTTGTCCTTAGAACACCTAACAAAATACAAGGAACTAAACTTACACTTCACGGCGTGCAGGACCCGGCTGTCCAGAGGCTTCCTGCTGGGGTCATTGGTAGACGAGCGAATTCCGGTACCACAGCTATTCGCCAGAGTGTTCCTGAGGTAAGGGGAAGAGAAGTCATGTCACACCAATCTTTAAGAGGGAGCTCGCACATGCATAAGTGGGAGAGTCTTTTAACCCCTTGGGGAAGGAGGGTTTTTCCGTTTTTTTCCTCCTCACTTTTAAAAATCATAACCCTTTCAATTTTGCACCTAAAAATCCATATGATGGCTTATTTTTTTGCGCCACCAATTCTACTTTGTAATGACATCAGTCATTTTACCCAAAAATCTACTGGAAAAAAAAAAAATCATTGTGCGAAAAAATTTAAGAAAAAACACAATTTTGTAATTTTTGGGGGCTTCCGTTTCTACACAGTACATTTTTCGGTAAAAATGACACCTTATCTTTATTCTGTAGGTCCATACGATTAAAAGGTTCCCCTACTTATATAGGTTTTATTTAGTCGCACTTCTGGAAAAAATCATAACTACATGCAGGAAAATTAATACGTTTAAAATTGTCATCTTCTGACCCCTATAACTTTTTTTTATTTTTCCGCGTATGGGGCGGTATGAGGGCTCATTTTTTGCACCGTGATCTGAAGTTTTTAGCAGTACCATTTTTGTATTGATCGGACTTTTTGACCGCTTTTTATACATTTTTTTCATGATATAAAAAGTGACCAAAAATACGCTATTTAGCGGGTACGCCATTGACCGTACAGTTGAACGATATATTTTTATAATTCGGACATTTCCCCACGCGGTGATACCACATGTGTTTATTTTTATTTACATTTTTTTTAATGGGAAAAGGGGAAGATTCAAACTTTTATTAGGGAAGGGGTTAAATGATCTTTATTCACTTTTTTTTTGCAGTGTTCGAGCTCCCATAGGGACCTATAACACTGCACACACTGATCTTTTACATTGAACAGTGGTTTCTCATAGAAAACCACTGATCAATGATTTTGCCGCTTGACTGCTCATGCTTGGATCTCTGAGCAGTCATTCAGCGATCGGACACCAGAAGACAAGGTAAGCGACCCTCCTGCTGTCTTACAGCTGTTCGGGATGCCGCGGCAATCCTGAACAGCCCCCCGAGATAACCGGCAACATTTTACTTTCACTTTAGACGCGCCGTTCAATGTTGGCCCCGCGTTATAGACCGGGAGTGGGTGGAGGGCGTAAAGGTACGTCCTCCGTCCCCAACAGGTTAAACTGTGCGACTCCAGGTGTTTGCAAAACTACAGCTCCCAGCATGCTCGGAAAGAGATTGGCTGTCCAAGCATGCTGGGAATTGTAGTTTTGTAACAACATGTGGAGGTCCACAGTTTGAAGACCACAGCTCTACATAGCCCTCTAACACAGAAAAGAGAGGCCTTATAAGAATAATGTAGATGCTGCTGTGATCACAGGACTTCACCAGCTAGCTACAGACACAGACTGTGACAAACCAGTTGCTGGGAGTTGTAGTTTTGCAACATGTGGAGATCCGCAATTGGAAGACCACTACTCTACCTAGAGAATAGAGAGGGCCTGACAAGAATAATGTAGAGGCTGCTGTGATCACAGGACTATACAAGCTATAGTAAGTCCTGTCTACAGATAGAGACTGACTAGCTGCTGGGAGTTGTAGTTTTGCATCATCTGGAGGCCCACAGTTTTGAGACCACCACTCTACATCATTGAACCTTTCCTTCTCTTACCTGTCAAAAAATGATGCCAGCAATCTGCGCAGCAGAACCTTGTGGCGGGTGCCAGCACTGATATGACAGTTCATCAGCTGAGCGCGGGTGATAAATACATTGGTTCCTGAAATATAGGAGGAAAAGAGATCAGTGACCAGTATCTATGACTAAGGACTAAAAACCTCTATCACAAAACAGGACTCCACTCATATCTGGCCCGGTACAGCTAGCGGAGGTGCTGGCGCAGGTCACATGACAGTAGACACCACCCTTGATGAGTGGGGGGCAGGTTGCGTGTTGATAAATCACTAGATCCATAAAGTCCCAGACAGCCATGACCAGAGTTACTAACAGATCACAGTATTAAGTAATAGGATCAGAGTCCGCTCAGGCATAGACTGCAGGAGACCAGGCCAATGCGGTGGCGAGCCAAGAGGCCGGACCTGTTCCAGGTCAAATAAACACAGTTAGTGTATTTTGGAAAGGAACAGAACAAACAAACCCATAAATGGCCATTTTAACCAGTGCCAGATTTGAGCATGTGAACTGCCACAGCAGCACAGAGCAATTGAGCAAGGCCCTGAGGAAGTACCTGTCACCAGCTCTATCTTTTCAGCCGGGTCTCCTTCTTCATACAGTTTTGGGTGACAGCGGTTCCCAATCTGACTGATGAGCTCCGCTGGGAGGGTGGCCAGGTCCTGCTTAACACGAACACGATTCCTGGAGTCTGAAAAGACGGGGTCCGGCAGAGCCTCCACCTTCTCAGCTGAAGAAGTCAAAGAATAGTCTATTGAATAGAGGACAGGTACACGTTATATCACACAGCTCAGAAGACTGTAATACATAGACCGACAGACATGTCCCCTCACCATAGAGGTGACCGCACAGAAACAGCTGCAACCTGATGTCACCATGTACATACATCAATTATCCTTAGTAACATTCAGAGCTGCACTCACTATTCTGCTGGTGAGGTCACTGTGTACATACATTACATTACTGATCCTGAGTTATATCCTGTATTATACCCCAGAGCTGTACTCACTATTCTGCTGGTGAGGTCACTGTGTACATACATTTCATTACTTATCCTGTACTGATCCTGAGTTATATCCTATATTATACTCCAGAGCTGTACTCACTATTCTGCTGGTGAGGTCACTGTGTACATACATTACATTACTTATCCTGTACTGATCCTGAGTTATATCCTGTATTATACTCCAGAGCTGTACTCACTATTCTGCTGGTGAGGTCACTGTGTACATACATTACATTACTTATCCTGTACTGATCCTGAGTTATATCCTGTATTATACTCCAGAGCTGTACTCACTATTCTGCTGGTGGGGTCACTGTGTACATACATTACATTACTTATCCTGTACTGATCCTGAGTTATATCCTATATTATACTCCAGAGCTGTACTCACTATTCTGCTGGTGAGGTCACTGTGTACATACATTACATTACTTATCCTGTACTGATCCTGAGTTATATCCTATATTATACTCCAGAGCTGTACTCACTATTCTGCTGGTGGGGTCACTGTGTACATACATTACATTACTTATCCTGTACTGATCCTGAGTTATATCCTATATTATACTCCAGAGCTGTACTCACTATTCTGCTGGTGGGGTCACTGTATACATACATTACATTACTTATCCTGTACTGATCCTGATTTATATCCTGTATTATACCCCAGAGCTGTACTCACTAATCTGCTGGTGGGGTCACTGTGTACATACATTACATTACTTATCCTGTACTGATCCTGATTTATATCCTGTATTATACCCCAGAGCTGTACTCACTATTCTGCTGGTGAGGTCACTGTGTACATACATTACATTACTTATCCTGTACTGATCCTGAGTTATATCCTGTATTATACTCCAGAGCTGTACTCACTATTCTGCTGGTGGGGTCACTGTGTACATACATTACATTACTTATCCTGTACTGATCCTGAGTTATATCCTGTATTATACTCCAGAGCTGTACTCACTATTCTGCTGGTGGGGTCACTGTGTACATACATTACATTACTTATCCTGTACTGATCCTGAGTTATATCCTGTATTAGAGTTGGGTCACACGTAACGGATCTGCAGCGTATTTTACATCCCTTATTCTACTTTCCTGTTTGCTCTCAGAATTCAAGCCCTCTTAGCACTATCCCCCCCTGCTGATTCAGTATCTGTACAGAGCTCAACTCCAATGATGCTTTTGTCATTAACGGAGCTTTAATAAACCATAAAGGACAACTGCAGCCAAAACAACGTATACCTTATCCACAGGACAGGGGATAAATAAGTGTTTGATCACTGGGGGGTCCGACTGCTGGGACCCCCTGCGATCTCCCAAACAGGCCCCCAGTGAGGATGACAGTGACCTTAGTGACCTTAGTGAGGATGACAGTACGCCCCCTCCACATATAGCTCTATGGGATGGGTGGGGAGGCACAAAGGCTGCATCTTCGCCTCTACCATAGAACTACATGGAGGAGGAGTGTCGGCTGTGGAGTCATGCTGCGGCCGGCATGCCTGCTGCATGGGAGAGCAGTGGCTCCATGCAGGAGATCACGGGGGGGTCCCAGCGGTCGGACCCCCCACGATCAGACACTTCTGTGGATAGAGGATAAGTTGTTAGGCGGCATATTTTCTCAGTATTGTGAATGCAGCTCTGGGGTATCCAGACATGACACAGAGGATCACACAGTCCACAATACACAGTATCTCACCGGTTTGGTTGACGTTCATCATGCTGTACATTGTATACATATTGCAGATCTGCCTGTATTGCTCCTCTGTGCCGTCCTCCCCGACCTCCTCCTCTTCGTCCTCCTCGTGATAAGACCCGGGGCTGTCACTTGTGTACGCGCTGGATGTTCCTGGGCTCGTCCTCTCTGACCCTTGTGGGGCCACTGCCCCTGTTGCTCCTCCTGCTGCCCCTTGAGAAAAGCGTGGCACCTTCCTATTGGCCCCTCCGGCCTCTTTCTGCCCCCCATCCCAGAGTCTCTTGGCCACTGGAGTGCACTGCACCGAGTCGGACTCTTGGGTCTCTGTTTTCACCCGGGTTGGCCGAGATGTAGAATATGATGACGATGATGACAGTGAAGCCACCGCTGTGGCCGCTGCCGCTACTGCTGCCGCCGGGCTGGGAGGTTCAGAGCTCGGAGTTTCTTCAGGGTGTAGACCTTGGGAGTCACAGCTGGGCGAGCTAACCTTTAAGAAGAACTCCGTCCCCTTCTCCATGATTTCCTGGATCTGCAGGAAGCCGGCCGTGTACATGAGAAGGAACTGATCTCCTACGTTCATGCTGAGCCGCCCGGTATAACAGAAGCTGAGGATCTGCTGGAAGGACTGAGGTTGGACCGATCCGGGCAGCTCCACCACTGGGTTCTTGCTGCTGTGGAAGAGGTCTCTGAAGTAAGAGCTGCTCGCAGCCAAGACGGCCCGGTGGGCTTTGAACTGGTGTCCGCGGACCACCACAGAGACATCACAGTACAGGCCCTGGAGGCGCTGCTCGTTCAGACACTCCAGGATACTGTTCCCAAAGTTGGGGATCTCCATTTGTAGAGTCTGAGACATGATGACAAATCAAGGGGGGAAAGTGACGGGGGATATAGAGGCTGCGGGGGGAAAGGACATGGACAAGAAAGAAAAAACAAAGGAAACATTTTAATTTTGGAAAAATATAAATCTGATCATGCAAATAAAGCTGAAAGGTTTCCTAATTTCATGAAAGTAAAATTATTATTATTATTTATATTTTTTTTTTTTAAAGGAGTACTCCGGAGGAACCCTTCCCCCCCCCCCTTCTCCTCCTCCTTTTTAATCAACTGGTTCCAGAAAGTTAAACAGATTTGTAAATTACTTCTATAAAAAAAAAAATCTTAATCCTTCTAGTACTTATTAGCTGCTGAATACTACAGAGGAAATTATTTTCTTTTCGGAACACAGAGCTCTGGGCTGAATCACGAGCACAGTGCTCTCTGCTGACATTTTTCCAGTAACTGTCCAGAGCAGCATAGGTTTTCTATGGGGATTTTCTACTGGACAGTTTTTAAAATGGGCGTGATGTCACCAGAGAGCACTGTGGGCGTGATGTCACCAGAGAGCACTGTGGGCGTGATGTCACCAGAGAGCACTGTGGGCGTGATGTCACCAGAGAGCACTGTGGGCGTGATGTCACCAGAGAGCACTGTGGGCGTGATGTCACCAGAGAGCACTGTGGGCGTGATGTCACCAGAGAGCACTGTGGGCGTGATGTCACCAGAAAGCACTGTGCGCGTGATGTCACCAGAAAGCACTGTGCGCGTGATGTCACCAGAGAGCACTGTGCGCGTGATGTCACCAGAGAGCACTGTGCGCGTGATGTCACCAGAGAGCACTGTGGGCGTGATGTCACCAGAGAGCACTGTGGGCGTGATGTCACCAGAGAGCACTGTGGGCGTGATGTCACCAGAGAGCACTGTGGGCGTGATGTCACCAGAGAGCACTGTGCGCGTGATGTCACCAGAGAGCACTGTGCGCGTGATGTCACCAGAGAGCACTGTGCTCCAAAAAGAAAAGAATTTCCTCTGTAGTATTCAGCAGCTAATAAGTACTGGAAGGATTAAGATTTTTTTATAGAAGTACAGTAGTCCCTCAACATATGATATTAATTGGTTCCAGTAGAACCATCATATGTTGAAACCATCATATGTTGAGTACATATGTCTATGTAAAAATGGTAATTGGTTCTGGGGCCTCGGAACCATTGTATGTTGAATACATATCTCTATGGGAAACTGCTAATTGGTTCTGGGATGACCATTGTATGTGGAGTGTATGGGGAGTGTTTAACAAACCAGAGTGCCTCCAGCTGTTGCACAACTACAACTCCCAGCATGCATGTACAGCCATTGACTGTCTGGGCATGCTGGGAGTTATAGTTTTGCAACAGCTGGAGGCACACTGATAGGGAAACATTGATGTATGGGGTGTATAGTGTGTATATGTATTGTAAGTGATGTGTGACATCGCATACAGTACTGTACAGTTCTTTAAATACCTTCAGGGGGGACAGAATGTCCTCCATTACCATCCTGCCGACTACAGCTCTATAGGAAAGGAAGGGGAGGGCAGCCAGCAGCTCATTGGATGCCTGCAGCAAGATGCTGCAGGCTATTGGTTATGGCTGCACTGGGGGGCGGGGCTTACACGGAGCTCACAGTGGAAGCCTGCGTGAGTTAGCAGGACAGCATGTGAGTAACAGGAGGCAGAACGGGGCACACGGGGGACATTATACAACTATCTGTCAGTTACTGAAGTTGTCAGCGCTGTCAGATAACTGTTTGTACGATGGCCCCGACACACAGCAGCATCATATGTCGAGGCTGCCTTCAACATACGATGGGCTCTGAGAGGCCATCATATGTTGAAATGATCATATGTCGGGGCCATCATAAGTCGGGGGGGTTACTGTAACAAATCTGTTTAACTTTCTGGAACTAGTTGATTTATTTTATTTTTTTCCAATGTAGTACCCCTTTAATATACCTAATACAGTGTTTCCCAAGCAGGGTGCCTCCAGCCGAAGGCTGTCTGGGCATGCTGGGAGTTGTAGTTTTGCAACAGCTGGAGGCACCCTGCTTGGGAAACACTGACCTAATATACATTTTTTTCAATGAAACAGAGCCGATTTCTTCCAAAAACAGCGCCATACCTGTCTATTGAAGTGAATGGAGCCAGTTTGTAATGCCACGCACAACCTGAGGACAGGGGTGGGGCTGTTTTTTAGAAGAAACTAGCTCGGTTTTTCTGATAAAATATTTGCTTGTAGTCTGTGAATGGAATCAATATCAGCAAACCCTCAGGCTAGGTTCATGCTGCGTTTTGACTCTCAGTATATACACTGTGGCGGAGAACAAGACGCCGACATATACTGTGGCGGAGAGCAGAGGATGCCACTCATGTTATTAGTTCGAATGGAGTCAACTAGTAATTCAGTTTGGGCCATGTACGCCATTTTAACCAGACAACGCGCAGCTGATCCTGCGATGTTTCCTCACCAGGTTGCCTCCAGCTGTTGCAAGACTACAAGTCCCAGCATGCCTGGACAGACTTTGGCTGTATTTTTGCAACAGCTGGAGGTCCAGTTTGGAGACCACTGATACATATGGTACAGTACAGTGTTCTTTAGCTGCCTGGGTATGCTGGGAGTTGTAGTTTTGCAACAGCTGAAGGTCCAAAGTTTAGAGACCACTGAAATAAATGGTCCAGTACATTGTTCTTTGGTTGTCAAGCTGGAAGTTGCCAACAGCGATATTCCACATAAGTCTCAAAAATGGAGGGGGGTAGATTTATTAAAATCTGTGTAAAGGAAAAGTTGGCCAGTTGCCCATGGCAACCAGATTGAGGCCTCAAAAACGAAAGAAGCCATCTGATTGGTTGCTATGGGCAACTGGTAAACTTTCTACTGCACAGGTTTTGATAAATGTTCCTCAGAATGTTTACAGTGCACCCTTGTGGATAGTCTCAGGGTTCCTACAGCTGTTGCAAAACTACAACTCCCAGCATGCCCGGACAGCCTTCGGCTGTCCGGGCTTGCTGGGAGTTGTAGTTTTGCAATGGCATGACACAAAACCTTAGACATCATGTTAGGGGTAACCTGGGTGAAAGAGCTTGCAATCCAATCCATTACAGCAGTGTTTCCCAACCAGGGTGCCTCCAGCTGTTGCCAAACTACAACTCCCAGCATGACCGGACAGCCTTTGGCTGTAGTTTTGCAACAGCTGGAGGTTTGGACAGTTCATGTGGTATATTCCGCATAGGTCTCATAAATGGAAAGTTTATGGTGCACCCCTGTGGACCGTCCCTTAAATGGTAATGAGGCCTCTTAGATGGGGCAAAGCTATAAGCTGTGAAGGGGTTATTCCTAGATTAGAAATGATCCTCCATCCACAGGATAAAGGATAAGACGCTGATAGGTGGGGGTCTGACACATGGGACCCCCACCGATCCTTAGAATGGAGATCTATTGTCGCTTGAGTGAATGGGGGAGGCAGTACACATGTTCAGCCACCGCTACATTCACTGTCAAAACTACAACACCTGACCAGGGTGCCTCCAGCTGTTGCAAACCAAAAACTCCCAGCAAGCCCAGACAGTGGATGATGGGGAAGACAACCCTATCTGCAATGGGGAGAAGGAGGAGGACATGGGGGGGGGGGGGGGGGGGGGATTTATCCAAACCTTAAGAGTGGTGAAATTTCCCCATAGCAACCAATCAGATCACTTTTTTTTTTTTAAAGGCCTCTGATAAATAAAAGAGGCACTCTGGTTGCTATGGGTAACTAAACCACTCTGCCCCTGCACAGGTTTTAATAAATCTCCCACACTATCCGTGATATGGGGGGGGGGGGGAAGAGGAGAACACTATCCATGATATGGGGGAAGGAGAACACTATCCGTGATATGGGGGGGGGGGGAGGAGAACGCTATCCGTGATATGGGGGGGAAGGAGAATACTATCCGTGATATGGGGGGGGGGGGGGAGAATACTATCCGTGATATGGGGGGGAAGGAGAATACTATCCGTGATATGGGGGAAGGAGAACGCTATCCGTGATATTGGGGGGGGGGGGGAGAACGCTATCCATGATATGGGGGGAAGGAGAACGCTATCCGTGATATGGGGGGGGGAGAACGCTATGCGTGATATGGGGGGGAAGGAGAACACTATCCGTCATATGGGGGGGGGGGGAATACTATCCGTGATATGGGGGGGGGGGGAAGGAGAACACTATCCGTGATATGGGGGGGGGGAAGGAGAACATTATCCGTGATATGGGGGGGAAGGAGAACATTATCCGTGATATGGGGGGTAAGGAGAACATTATCCGTGATATGGAGGGGTAAGGAGAACATTATTCGTGATATGGGGGGAGGGAAGGAAAACATTATCCGTGATATGGGGGGGAAGGAGAACATTATCCGTGATATGGGGGGGAAGGAGAACATTATCCGTGATATGGGGGGAAGGAGAACATTATCCGTGATATGGAGGGAAGGAAACCATTATCCGTGATATGGGGGGGGGGGGGGGGAAGGAGAACATTAGCCTTGATATGGGGTGGTGGAAGGAGAACATTAATCCGTGATATGGGGAGGTAAGGAGAACATTATCCGTAATATGGGGGGTAAGGAGAACATTATCCGTGATATGGGGGGTAAGGAGAACATTATCCGTGATACGGGGGGGGGAAGGAGAACATTATCCGTGATACGGGGGGGGGAAGAAGAACATTATCCGTGATACGGGGGGGGAAGGAGAACATTATCCGTGATACGGGGGGGGAAGGAGAACATTATCCGTGATACGGGGGGGGAAGGAGAACATTATCCGTGATATGGGGGGGGGAACATTATCCGTGATATGGGGGGGGAGGAGAACATTATCCGTGATATGGGGGGGGGGGAGGAGAACATTATCCGTGATATGGGGGGGGGGGGAGAGAACGAATATCCGTGATATGGGGGGGGGGAGAGAACATTATCCGTGATATGGGGGGTAAGGAGAACATTATCCGTGATATGGGGGGTAAGGAGAACATTATCCGTGATATGGGGGGGAAAGAGAACATTATCCGTGATACGGGGGGGAAGAGAGAACATTATCCGTGATAGGGGGGGGGGGGGAGAACATTATCCGTGATATGGGGGGGGAGGAGAACATTATCCGTGATATGGGGGGGGGGAGGAGAACATTATCCGTGATATGGGGGGGGGGAGGAGAACATTATCCGTGATATGGGGGGGGGAGGAGAACATTATCCGTGATATGGGGGGGGGGAGGAGAACATTATCCGTGATATGGGGGGGGGAGAGAACATTATCCGTGATATGGGGGTAAGGAGAACATTATCTATGACGGGAAAGGAGAACACAGGGGTGTGGAAATATTTTTTAAAACTACTTGTCAATGGACTAAACAGAGCACAATCTACTTGTCCTCATGATGATCCATTTGTCCTGGAACATAAATAATTTCAACCAAAATAGTCTGTAAATAAGGTCTTTATTAATAGAAACTTAACATGCAGACCAGTATGTCGCATATACAGTATGTGAATATACAGGGGGAGAGATTTATCAAAACCTGTGTAGAGGAAGAGCGGTACCGTTGCCCATAGCAACCATATTGCTTCTTTATTTTATTTTTTAATGCCTCGGTAAAATTAAAGTAGCGATCTGACTGGTTGCTATGGGCAACTGCACCACTCTTCCTCTACACTGGTTTTGATGAATCTCAAAATCTCCCCCATAGAGATCAGCAACAGACTGACTTTACTTCACCTTATGCCTGCGCCCCCTACAGGTTATTCGAGGCACTGTGCCTAGAACTTCACAGAAATTAGAGGGTTAGGCTGGGTTAACGCAACGTTTTTGCAATACAGTTCCCGTATATATAAACTGATTCCTCAAAACCTGACTAAACTGTATCAAAACGTGTGTACAAATTCTAACCCGTATACGGTTTGAAAAATGATGTCCGGTTGCATCCAATTTTAAGAAAAAAAAAGTACATGTTTTTAACTTTTCACTCCATTATGAATAAAGTTTCACTTGTTTGATTGAAATCCCAATGAAAAAAAAAACTGTGCAAAGTCAAAAACCGTATGGAACCGTACGCACATACAGGTCTGTACAATTCCCATTGACTCCCATGTTAAAAAAAAAAAAAACTGACACAACCTGATGCATTGTTTGGCATACGGTTTTCAATACGGTTCCGTACGGTTTTCAAATTGAAAACGTACGCGGGAACTGTATTGCAAATACGTGGTGCGAACCCGGCCTTAGCCAAACATAAAGTGTGCAAAGTACAAGTTGCTGAGCTGCCCATAGCAACCAATCAGGTCTCTTCTTTCATTTTGCAGAGACCTTGTTAAAAATGAAAGCAGCGATCTGATTGGTTGCTATGGACAACTGGGCAACTTTACCTCTGGACGGGTTTTGATAAATCTCCCCCAAAAAGTTATTTGCTATTCACAGAATATGGAAAAACAATCCCAAAAATGCAGAGTTCATCGCTCAGAAGTCTCATACATCAGTGTTCCCCAACCAGGGTGCCTCCAGCTGTTGCAAAACTACAACTCCCAGCATGCCCAGACAGCCTTTGGCTTTTCCATTTAGGCCAGTGTTCCCCAACCAGGGTGCCTCCAGCTGTTGCAAAACTACAACTCCCAGCATGCCCAGACAGCCTTTGGCTTTTCCATTTAGGCCAGTGTTTCCCAACCAGGGTGCCTCCAGCTGTTGCAAAACTACAACTCCCAGCATGCCCAGACAGCCTTTGGCTTTTCCATTTAGGCCAGTGTTTCCCAACCAGGGTGCCTTCAGCTGTTGCAGAACTACAACACCCAGCATGCCCGGACAGCCTTCGGCTGTCCGGGCATGCTGGGAGTTGTAGTTTTGCCATGTCAGGACACTGTGGGCTGTCCATGAATGCTCAGAGTAGTAGTTTTGCAACAGCTAGTAGTTTTGCAACAGCTGGAGGCACCCTGGTTGGAAACACCGCCATAGACAGTGAATGTAGCGGTGGCTGAGCATGTGTACTGCCTCCCCCATTCACTCAGGAGACAATAGATCTCCATTCTAAGGATCGGTGGGGGTCCCATGTGTCAGACCCCCACCTATCAGCGTCTTATCCTTTATCCTGTGGATTAAGGAGAACTTCTAATCTAGGAATAACCCCTTCCCGCACTATAGCTTTGCCCCATCTAGGAGGCCTCGATACTATTTAAAGGGACGGTCCACAGTGGGGTACTATGAAAACTATTTTTTTTAGACATCTCTGGAATATGCTGTTACAAAACTATAACTCCCAGCATGTCCTGAAAGTCAAAGAACAATGTGCTGTACCATACAGTGGTCTCCAAAGTGTGGACCTCCAGCTGTTACAAAAACTACAACTCCCAGCATACCAGAAGGCTGTCCTGGAACGCTGGGAGTTGTAGCTTTGCAACAGCTGGAGGTCCACAGTTTGGAGACCACTACTATATTAAGGACTATTGGATATAGAACAAAAAGGAAGGACCCTATGATAACACTGCAGGGCACAGGTACATTACATCACGTGGTACAGGGGATCCCCCCACTTTATATAAGGATTAGTTGGGGGGGGAGGGGTCCCATATATAAGATTAGGGTTGAAAGACCCCAGCCACGTGTATATAAGACCCGACCCCCTATATTACAACCCCTAACCCCCTCCTATGGAGTTATCTAGTGTTATCCCCCTGAGAATAGGATAAATAAAGATGGCGGCGCTGGAGCCATAGCTGAGAACACACAACATAACACGAGAGTCACCTACCCGGCTGGTCGGTCCTCCTGCTCTCACCGCGGTCCGCTCCCCCCGGTTCCCGCTTCCGGTGCTCGGGTCTCAGCGGCTCCGGGAGCAACAGCGGCCATTCATCGCCAGCAAAGGAGAGCTAGCGAGCGCCGATAACACCACAGCCACCAGGGGAGAGAGAGCGAGCGCCGATCACAGCGAGCCAGACTATGGGAAGAGATAGACAGGCGTCATTAGTCGAGCGCCGATGGAATCGAGCCAGACAGCGGGAGGGGGGGGGGAGAGTGAGAGGGAGATGGCGAGGAGGGGAGATGAATCGAGTGCCGATATGAATGAGCCAGACTAGAGCTACAAACGATGAATAAAACCGCGTGGCGGATGGAAGGAGGAGGATGAACGGATGGTATAGGTGAATAACGAGTGGAAACGGGAGGGGGCGGGGCGCCGGAGGCAAGACGGTTGAATAAGCAAACGGGCTACGGACCGGACGGGCGCGATCGGTAAGCGGGGCTGGTCGGTAAACGGGGGGAGTGATGCAACCGGAGAGACGTACCACGATGGCGGTCACGCTAGCTCGAGGAGCAGCCGGACCGGAGCTCGTCAGACGACAACTCGGAACCCCAGACTATGGATTACATAGGCAGGGGAGAGAGAGCGATCGCGGATGTAATCGACCAGACAGACTGCCAAGGGGGGCATAATGGAATACCGAGCGGGGCCAGCTCAGGACCCGCACTGGAGGGAAAAGAAAAAGATGACCGAGCTCATCGAGCAGACTTACATTGTCCAGGAGGGGAGGGGTGGGGGAGAGAGAAAGGAAGGCCGAACAACGGAGCAGACAACGAGCGAGATAGGAAGGACGGCTAATGGAGCGCGGAATCATAGAGCAGACACCCAGGGGAAACAAGCGGAGCATCGAGCTGCCAAGAATAGACAGAAAAGAAAATGCAAACAAAGGAGTGAAGAGTCGATGGCCGAGCGATGGATGCACACGGCACTGCGGATACACGGGAGGCGACCGAGCGGAACTGGATCGTTATATTAGTGGTTCCCAACCAGGGGGCCTCCAGCTGTTGCAAAACTACAACACCCAGCATGCCCGGACAGCCTTTGGCTGTCCGGGCATGCTGGGAGTTGTAGTTTTGCAACAGCTGGAGGCCCCCTGGTTGGGAAACACTGCATTGTATGATCGGGCCGCAGCTTGTGGGGGGATATAATCCTCGGGATGATAGGAGTATACAGTCCCTCAAATGTGTGTGTGTGTATATATATATATATATATATATATATATATATATACATACTCACACAACAGCAGCATTCTTAACCCCTTCTAGACCAGGGCAGCGCCTTCTATGTGGATTTTAATAAAGTGATAGCGATTTTTTTTTATTTTTTCAGTAGAACATTTTTTTATTACATTTTTTAATTTATTTAGAGATTTTTATATAGGAATTGTTTTTATTTTGAGATTAATTTTTTTTCGATATCGGGACATTGTAGAAAAAAAGTAAATGTATTTTTTTTATTTTTTTTTAACACATTAAATATTTAAAAAAATATCATTTAGAATTTTTGGGGGTATTTTTTTAAATTTAATAAATTTTTGTATATTAGTATATTTTTTTTTACTGATTTTTTTTAATTTTTTTATTTATTTATAATTTTTTTGCTGACCTCCCCTATGAGGCCATGTACACGCAATGGAATATCTGAGCAGACACTATTGGAGCCCCAACCAAAATGCCACACAACAAACAATTGTAGTGCAAAAGTTAAAAAATATAGATTTTATTAAAACACATATAGAGACAAAAAATAGTGACTCCAACTGATCCTTTAAAAAAAAAAAAAAAAACATATATAGACAAAAAAAATCACATAAAAGATAACTCTGGGGAAAATGAACTTATCCCCTAGGGGATAAGTAGCTGATCGCAGGCAAAAAATGATATT
Source organism: Hyla sarda (assembly GCF_029499605.1). Taxonomy (NCBI): domain Eukaryota; kingdom Metazoa; phylum Chordata; class Amphibia; order Anura; family Hylidae; genus Hyla; species Hyla sarda. Next base: position 30,519,269 of record NC_079192.1, read on the forward strand.
GGTATAATTTTTGCAATTCCGCTATTTGTACCAAAATTGGTGAATTTAGCAATTTTATTTTTTTTACGCAGTTCACCATGCAGGATAATTTACATTATAGATTTATAGTACACGTCATTATGGACCTGGCAATACCTATTATGTATAGGATTTGTGTTTTTGATCTTTTTTGATGATAATACATTTTTTATTAGGAAAGGGGCATTTTTTTATTTTTACACCATACTTTTATTGAAGAACTTTTTATTAATTTTTTTATTCTTTGTACCGGTTATACTATGCTGCAATACATTTGTACTGCAGCACAGTATGACCCCATCAGTTTCCGTAGCAGACTTCCTGCTGCCATAGCAACCAACGGTGACCCGCGATGATACCATAGATTGATCACGGCATCTATGGGGTTAAAGGGGTTATCCAGGGAAAAAACTTTTTTATATATATCAACTGGCACCAGAAAGTTAAACAGATTTGTAAATTACTTCTATTAAAAAATATCAATCCTTTCAGTACTTATGAGCTTCTGAAGTTGAGTTGTTCTTTTCTGTCTAAGTGCTCTCTGATGACACGTGTCTCGGGAACCGCCCAGTTTAGAAGCAAATCCCCATAGCAAACCTCTTCTAAACTGGGCGGTTCCCGAGACACTTTTTCCTGGATAACCCCTTTAATGCTGCCAGCCCCGGCAGCTGCGACAGGACTCCGGCTGTGATTGACAGCCGGGTCCCGCTGCCAATCTCCTGCGCTGCCCACGGCAGTGCAGGAGATCGCTAGGACGTATGCATACGTCCCCGCGCGCAAACGTGTCAGGTGCTGGGACGTATGCATACGTCCTATAGCGGGAAGGGGTTAAGTGTCCTTTTGTGTTTATCTGTGTTTTTATGGGATCAGTTTAGGGTAATTATTTTTTTGGCTCTGTTTATCAATAAAATTAATATTTTTAAATGTTTGCACTACAATTGTTTGTTGTGTGGCATTTTGGGGAAGCTTCTATATAGGAGGTGTTTGCATCCTTTTGGGTAGTCCCACAATTTTTGCGGATCAGATGTTTTGTGGTTTCTATATATGTAGGTTGAGGAATCTCTGAGCAGAAACTGGCGGAAAAATTCAGTTGCAGTTGTTATCAATGGGATTCTGCTGCACTGTGCACACGACGGAACTCAAATGTTTCCGCTGCGGAAATTCCGGTCAACAGATTCTGGAATTGGCTCAGAAATGCACTGCCTATCGCCGGCGTGTCCCAGCCAGCGCCCGCTATTTGCAGAATGTCTGCCTGTGTTTTCCGGGCAGACATTCTGCAAATTTTCCATCATATGAACATAGCCTAACGATATCTTCCGTTCATGGCAGGACTGATCCAGGTATGCTAAGACGATGCCGCCAAGGAATTATTTACAGTGCGAGCTGCCCTAAGCTCTCTGACTAAATACACCTCATTAGATTAAAGTTCACATGGCAGAATTTCCTCTACTTCATGTCATGGCACACAAGTCATTTGATGCAGATCCCAAGCAGAATTTCCACATGGAAATGGGATTCCGATTTTTTGGGCAGAATTTCCTCTTGAGCGGAATAAAGGCAGATTTGCAGCATATAGGAAATTAAAAATTGACCAGCCCACTTATGCTTGTACTCACCCACGTTCTTTGTATAAATACGCCCCTTATCCCAGAGTAGGGTTGCCACCTTTCTTGCAAAAAAAAAAAACACCGGCCATGCTAACTTGCATAATTAATGATGTATGCATGACATCGCAGGATACACATATGTGGGGAACATTCTGCCCTATTCTGATCCCCTATTACTTTTTTTTTTTCTCCTTATATGGGCCTGTATGAGGGCTCATTTTTTGCGCCCCAATATGAAGTACCATTTTTTTAATTAAATTCGGGAGTTGCAGTTAATTACTAACTACAACTCCCAACATGCCCGGATACAGCCTGTTGGACTATATAGTAGTACTTAGTATACTTCAGTGTTGCCCAACCAGGGGTGCCTCCAGCTGTTGCACAACTACAACTCCCAGCATGCCCGAACAGCCAATGCCAGCTGTTGTAAAACTACAACTCCCAGCATGCCCGAACAGCCAATGCCAGCTGTTGCAAATCTACAACTCCCAGCATGCCCGAACAGCCAATGCCAGCTGTTGCAAAACTACAACTCCCAGCATGCCCAGACAACCAATGCCAGCTATTACAAAACTACAGCTCCCAGCATGCCCGAACAGCCAATGCCAGCTGTTGCAAAACTACAACTCCCAGCATGCCCGGACAGCCGTTGGCTGTCCGGGCATGCTGGGAGTTGTAGTTTTGTAACAGCTGGAGGCGCCCTGGTTGGGAAACACTGGTATAGGTTTTAGTGCAACATTCCGGAAGTTGGAGGATTGGTTGGATAAATACCAGCCATTGCATTGCCAGTATTTTTAATATAAAAATACTGGCAGGGTAACCAAAATACCGGCCAGGTGGCAACCCTATCCCAGAGGCATGGCCCTGCCTCCACCTAGGAAAGATAAAGGTATCAAAAAAAATATGTATAAAAAAAAAAAATATATATATATATATATATATATACACACACACACACTGAGATAAAACATCATACAGGACCCAAGTCCTCATAATAGAATCTATCAGCAACATTTGTTTAAAACATTAAAAAAAAAATATATATATATATATATATACACACACAATAGAAAACGGAAAACAGCGGCACTCCAAAAATATGCAAAAATAGTAGTCTTTATTCACCCATGGTGTTCATTGTGACGTTTCAGCCTCACAATGAGGCCTTTCTCAAGCATTGTGAGGCTGAAACGTCACAATAAACACCATGGGTGAATAGACTACTATTTTTGCATATTTTTGGAGTGCCGCTGTTTTCCGTTTTCTATTCTGACTAAAGGTTTTGGAGTTTCGGACCTGGTACAGCTGAGCACCCACCTTGTGACTATAAGTCAATTGTACAGTGTGGGCTCTCCCCCCCCCCCTTTTTTTCTATTGTATATATATATATATATACATGCTTGAAAAAGATGGCGGGATGCCGTCGAAACGTCGCATCTGATATGGGTCAATAAATCCCGATTTTTGCACTTTACTACTGGGTGTGCTGCTATATTTTCTGCATCTTGGATTATCTGAGCTGTCTGCGATTGGGACTGCTATCCTTGCCTGCACCCCAAGACTTGCAGAATACGTGGTTGTGCTGCCTACCCTCTACATACATATATAAATATATATATCTACATGTACATAGTGCAGTATACATGCAAATTTATGCAAACAGCAGTATTCAAGCTCACTGCTCAAACACATGGCCATGTTTAAGGAAAGAAAAACATGACTTATTAACATATGTAACCAGAAGATGTACCTTAGCGACCACTTGATTGGTGCTTATGGCTATCCAAGAATAAACTCTCCGACTCATGTCTGCAGCTTGGCTTCTTCTGTTGTGTTGGTACCAAGTTCTGGTCATGTGACCAATTAGTCCAAAAGGGGCTGAACTGGGTCTCTCTATGCCAGTGTTTCGCAACCAGGGTACCTCCATCTGTTGCAAAACTACATCACTTATGCTGGGAGTTGTAGTTTTGCAACAGCTGTAGGCACCCTGGTTGCGAAACACTCCATTTTGCACTCCTACTGATTTCTGCCTGGAAGATCCACACCAGATTCTGTGCAAAATTTCCGGACAGAATCCTCACAGATTCAAATGCAAATATTCCATCTTTACCACAAACACAACTCTGAAGGCTGAAAATATGCGCTGGTACCAGGTTCTGGTCATGTGACCAATTGGTCCAAAAAGGGCTGAACTGGGTCTCGAAAATATGCGCGGAAATGACCCAAAGCAGACAATCGGAAATTCCTCAGTGTAAACCTAGCCTTACGTGGATTTCACTAGTGTCTGAATTGTTTTTCATGCAGATCTGTCACAAATACAGCGCAAAAGGAGCAGGCGTTACGTGCAGATTTTTCCCCATGGATGTCACCCGAAACATAATGGGGGCAATTTATCATAAGTGGTAGAGCAGTTTTCATGTCTTTTAGGTGTAAATATTTCCACATTGTCCTAAAGGGGTATTCCAGTTATGAAGAACTGTTCCCCTATCTACAGGATGGCGGATATGTGTCTGCTTGGGGGGGGTTTGACCATTGGGACCCCCATCATCTCCAGAACGGGGCCCGACTTCCTGATGAGTGCTCCCGCCCCCATCTTCCAAGACGTACTACTTTGGGCTTTGGCCGGTGATTGACTGAGCAGCCTGGTACCACCGAGACCAGGTCGTTTCAGAAGGTGGGGTCCGGAGTGCTCAGCGAGTAGAGCCGGGCCCCATTCTGGAGATCTTTATCGGACCCCCTGCAATCAGACACTGGAAAGGGCAGTGTTCTCCAACCAGTGTGCCTCCAGCTGTTGCAAAATTATAGTCAGGTAAGGTGTGTGATCCTAATTACTCATATGGCACCTTTTTGATACCAATAAAAAAAAAAACAGCTTTAAACCATGTAGAAAATCACTTTACCAACACCTATAATGATAAATAAATGAGCAGCTACGAATCTTCAGGTAAAAATTGCAGCTGTTCTGACCCATGTGGATTTGTGGTAGCTTGGGGGTGTAGGATATATGGGGTGTAGCTGTGCGGTACTTGAATGGGGTCTGTTTAACCTTTTCTACTCGTGACGCCAGGGTGGGGGCTCCTCTGCAATGCTTGCCCTACCGTCACCCTTCCCAAAAGCCTCCCTTCCCGATAGGGAGGTATGAAATAATTGAATGTCCACAACCGGAGAGTTTGCTGAAAACAGTCGGAACTTTTACTGAAGATTTATTGCAAGCTTTATAACCGGAACAGTCTCTGTACAAGCAAAGTCTCTTAGATATTGACTAGTGGTGGGGACCTCGTGAGTCTATTGAGCTTAGGAAGATAATTTTTCCGCTGATCCACTGGATTTAGGGGTTTAGAGTCGGTCCAGTAATCACGCTAGCTTTAGCGGGGATTGAGATTTTAACTCACGGTTTAGTTTCAGGCTGAGGCCGGCAGGTTTTTCAGGCCTAGCTTGTCTTTGAAAGTTGCGCAGATCCGTCCTGCTAGTCCGGCATCCACGAGAGCAGCAACCCAAGAGAGCGGTGATAATATAAGACAGGGGTGTAATATAAGGCTGGGTGAATATATAATTCAGGGGTGTAATATGAGGCTGGGGTGATAACATAAGCCAGGGGTGTAATATGAGGCTGGGGTGATAATATAACTCAGGGGTGTAATATGAAGCTGGGGTGATAATATATGACAGGGGTGTAATATGAGGCTGGGGTGATAATATAAGTCAGGGGTGTAATATGAGGCTGGGTGATAATATAAGTCAGGGGTGTAATATGAGGCTGGGGTGATAACATAAGCCAGGGGTGTAATATGAGGCTGGGGTAATAATATAAGACAGGGGTGTAATATGAAGCTGGGGTGATAATATAAGTCAGGGGTGTAATATGAGGCTGGGGTGATAATATAAGACAGGGGTGTAATATGAAGATAGGTGATAATATAAGACAGGGGTGTAATATGAGGCTGGGGTGATAATATAAGACAGGGGTGTAATATGAGGCTGGGTGATAATATAAGTCAGAGGTGTAATATGAAGCTGGGTGATAATATAAGACAGAAGTGTAATATGAGGCTGGGTGATAATATAAGTCAGGGGTGTAATATGAGGCTGGGTGATAATATAAGTCAGGGGTGTAATATGAGGCTGGGTGATAATATAAGTCAGGGGTGTAATATGAGGTTGGGTGATAATATAATCCAGGGGTGTAATATGAGGCTGGGGTGATAATATAAGTCAGGGGTGTAATATGAAGCTGGGTAATAATATAAGACAGGGGTGTAATATGAGGCTGGGGTGATAATATAAGTCAGGGGTGTAATATGAGGCTGGGTGATAATATAAGACAGGGGTGTAATAAGAGGCTGGGGTGATAATATAAGACAGGGGTGTAATATGAAGCTGGGTGATAATATAAGACAGGGGTGTAATATGAGGCTGGGGTGATAATATAAGACAGGGGTGTAATATGAGGCTGGGTGATAATATAAGTCAGGGGTGTAATATGAAGCTGGGTGATAATATAAGACAGGGGTGTAATATGAGGCTGGGTGATAATATAAGTCAGGGGTATAATATGAGGCTGGGTGATAATATAAGTCAGGGGTGTAATATGAAGCTAGGTGATAATATAAGACAGGGGTGTAATTTGAGGTTGGGGTGATAATATAAGCCAGGGGTGTAATATGAGGCTGGGTGATAATATAAGTCAGGGGTGTAATATGAGGCTGGGGTGATAATATAAGTCAGGGGTGTAATATGAGGCTGGGTGATAATATAAGTCAGGGGTGTAATATGAGGCTGGGGTGATAATATAAGTCAGGGGTGTAATATGAGGCTGGGTGAATATATAAGTCAGGGGTGTAATATGAGGCTGGGTGATAATATAAGTCAGGGGTGTAATATGAGGCTGGGTGATAATATAAGTCAGAGGTGTAATATGAGGCTGGGTGAATATATAAGCCAGGGGTGTAATATGAGGCTGGGTGAATATATTAGTCAGGGGTGTAATATGAGGCTGGGTGATAATATAAGTCAGGGGTGTAATATGAGGCTGGGTGATAATATAAGTCAGAGGTGTAATATGAGGCTGGGTGAATATATAAGCCAGGGGTGTAATATGAGGCTGGGTGAATATATAAGCCAGGGGTGTAATATGAGGCTGGGTGAATATATAAGTCAGGGGTGTAATATGAGGCTGGGTGATAATATAAGTCAGAGGTGTAATATGAGGCTGGGTGATAATATAAGTCAGAGGTGTAATATGAGGCTGGGTGATAATATAAGTCAGGGGTGTAATATGAGGCTGGGTGATAATATAAGTCAGAGGTGTAATATGAGGCTGGGGTAATAATATAAGACAGGGGTGTAATATGAAGCTGGGTGATAATATAAGTCAGGGGTGTAATATGAGGCTGGGGTGATAATATAAGTCAGGGGTGTAATATGAGGCTGGGTGATAATATAAGTCAGGGGTGTAATATGAGGCTGGGTGAATATATAAGTCAGGGGTGTAATATGAGGCTGGGTGATAATATAAGTCAGGGGTGTAATATGAGGCTGGGTGATAATATAAGTCAGAGGTGTAATATGAGGCTGGGTGAATATATAAGTCAGAGGTGTAATATGAGGCTGGGTGAATATATAAGTCAGAGGTGTAATATGAGGCTGGGTGAATATATAAGTCAGAGGTGTAATATGAGGCTGGGTGATAATATAAGTCAGAGGTGTAATATGAGGCTGAGGTGATAATATTAATCAGGGGTGTAATATGAGGCTGGGTGATAATATAAGTCAGAGGTGTAATATGAGGCTGGGTGATAATATAAGTCAGAGGTGTAATATGAGGCTGGGTGAATATATAAGTCAGAGGTGTAATCTGAGGCTGGGTGATAATATAAGTCAGGGGTGTAATATGAGGCTGGGTGAATATATAAATCAGGGGTGTAATATGAGGCTGGGTGATAATATAAGTCAGAGGTGTAATATGAGGCTGGGTGATAATATAAGTCAGGGGTGTAATATGAGGCTGGGTGAATATATAAGTCAGGGGTGTAATATGAGGCTGGGTGAATATATAAGTCAGAGGTGTAATATGAGGCTGGGTGAATATATAAGTCAGGGGTGTAATATGAGGCTGGGTGAATATATAAGTCAGAGGTGTAATATGAAGCTGGGTGAATATATAAGTCAGGGGTGTAATATGAGGCTGGGTGAATATATAAGTCAGAGGTGTAATATGAGGCTGGGTGATAATATAAGTCAGAGGTGTAATATGAGGCTGGGTGATAATATAAGTAAGGGTGTAATATGAAGCTGGGTAATAATATAAGCCAGGGGTGTAATATAATGCTGGGTGAATATATAAGACAGGGGTGTAATATAATGCTGGGTGAATATATAAGACAGGGGTGTAATATGAAGCTGGGTGATAATATAAGTCAGGGGTGTAATATGAAGCTGGGTGATAATATAAGACAGGGGTGTAATATAATGCTGGGTGATAATATAAGACAGGGGTGTAATATGAGGCTGGGTGAATATATAAGACAGGGGTGTAATATAATGCTGGGTGAATATATAAGACAGGGGTGTAATATAATGCTGGGTGAATATATAAGACAGGGGTGTAATATGAAGCTGGGTGATAATATAAGTCAGGGGTGTAATATGAAGCTGGGTAATAATATAAGACAGGGGTGTAATATGAAGCTGGGTAATAATATAAGCCAGGGGTGTAATATAATGCTGGGTGAATATATAAGACAGGGGTGTAATATAATGCTGGGTGAATATATAAGACAGGGGTGTAATATGAAGCTGGGTGATAATATAAGTCAGGGGTGTAATATAATGCTGGGTGATAATATAAGACAGGGGTGTAATATTAGGCTGCTTTCACACTATAAAATGTATCCGATTTAATGATCTGTTTGAAGTTCTGTCATAAAAAAATCAGAAAATTGTCCGTTACAAAATCTCATACGGCCGTTAGAAAATCCCATTATAGTCTATGTGATTTTTACATTATCTGTTTTAACCCGTTATAGCCCGTGATTAATAACGGACGTTATTTTATGACGGAAGATAGTAACCGGAGAACATTCACCCGTCACAAAATAACATCCGTTATTAATAACGGGCTATAACGGGTTAAAACAGATAATGTAAAAATCACATAGACTATAATGGGATTTTCTAACCGCTGTATTTTCAGATTTTTTATAACGGAACTTCAAACAGATCATTAAATCGGATACATTTTATAGAGTGAAAGCAGCCTTAGGCTGGGGTTGAACATGAGGAAAACTCATCCTAAGGCTACGAACATACGCAATTTTTGTTTGGTGGCCAGACAAAAAATGTCCCTCATTTTTTACTCCAAAGATGTAGCTTTTGGGGTGTTTCACTCCAAAAAACAGTGTGTATTAGTATAGGCGTTTTTTCTTTGGCATTTTCCTCAGTTTTTTTTTCTCAATATAAGGTTACGTTCACACGCGCTGACTTTTTAGCGGGTTTTCCGCTGCGTATTTGAAAGTGGGCGGGCTCTTCTCGGCTGTCCGCAGCAGATTTTACGCTGCGGAAAATCCGCCACAGTCCCTACTGACTTCAATGGGGCTTGCGGTTGTTTTTCCGCAGTGTACATTCCGCTGCGGAAAATCGTCTGCGGACAGCTGGGAAGAGCCCGCCCACTTTCAAATACGCAGCGGAAAACCCGCTAAAAAATCCGCGCGTGTGAACGTACCCTAAGCCATGTGCTTCTTTCATCATGTAACTCAAGGATTTCTTTAAAATAATTGGGGAAGAAACACCAATATCTATATACACAGTCAGTATTTTCTGCCATATTTTCTCCCTAGCAGATTTCATGGAAAAATACCATACCATCCGCATGCTGCAATTTTAGAACTATGCTCCTCAGCCCAAAAAAGGCATAAAAGCATAAAAAGCAAACCATAACTCCCAGCATGCATGGACAGCCAAAGGTGTTTCCCAACCAGTGTGCCTCCAGCTGTTGCAAACCATAACTCCCAGCATGCATGGACAGCCAAAGGTGTTTCCCAACCAGTGTGCCTCCAGCTGTTGCAAACCATAACTCCCAGCATGCATGGAATTTCAATCAACCAAGTGAAACTTTATTCATAATGGAGTGAAAAGTTCAAAACGTATACGTTCTTTTCTTAAAAAACTGATGCAACCGGACATCACTTTTCAAACCGTATACAGATAAAACTTTGTACACACGTTTTGATACAGTTTAGTCAGGTTTTGAGGAATCTGTTTTTTTTTTTTTTAATCAAAAACCTGATAAAAAAAACTGTATTGCAAAAACATGGTGTGAACCTGCCCTTAGATGGTAGAAGTGCAAATATAGTGGCACAAGGTTATCTGTAGTGCGACAGTATAGGATATCTGATAATCTGACACCTCTATGGGGGGGTTCCGATGATGCCGGACTATCAGACTGGTATACTAAAGCTATATATATATATATTGCTTTGACACCCAAATCACAGAGTGGATTAAGGGACACTGATATCATGGCCTATCACTGACAATGGCATTCAGTGTAGAGAACAGGGAGATATGAAAGTCTGTATAATAAATATTAAAAATAATATAAAATATTATAAGTATTATAAAGTAACAAGCCTCCAGCCTCCTGAATACTGGCACATGCAGTTCCATCATCAATAACAACAACAACACAAAAAGAAAAAGCAGATTAGAGATTGGAACAAAACGCGCTGGAAGGAAGTTTGACTCTCTTCCCGCTCCGTCGCACCCGACGCTGATTGGTTAGGTGGCGTCACGTGACGCGTGGGCAGCCGCGCGGCAAGATGGCGGCGCCCTTGTGAACATGCTGGAGAGAGTGAGTGAGAGGTAACTTTAGAAAGGGGGAGCGGGTTGTTTTGGGGGTGATATCGTGTGTTTTGGGGGCGAATTTTATGTGGTGATGACTGGGGGATGGGATTTTGGAATTAGAGTGGTCAGTGTGCTCTGTCGTAGTCAAGTGTCTCATCAGCTGCTGCAAAACTACAACTCCCAGCATGCCCTCATAACCACAGGCTATCAGGGCATGCTGGGAGTTGTAGTTTTGTGGCAGCTAGAGAGCAGTGTGAGCCTTTAGATGACATAAGCTTATGTATAAGATACAGTGGCACATAGTGTGAACAAGGCCTTATAGCAGTGTTTTCCAAACAGTGGGTCTCTGGCTGTTTCAAAACTACAACGCCCAGCATGCCCGGACAGCCGAAGGCTGTCCGGGCATGCTGGGAGTTGTAGTTTTGCAACAGCTGGAGACACACTGTTTGGAAAACACTGCCTTATAGCGTCAGTTAAAGTAGAGTAACTTTGTAAGTACTTTCTTAATCTAGTACTGATTTAGAATCATAATTTAGAATATTTGTCACTGCTACAATGTCACAAGACTCCACCAAAAATGGTAACAAATCCTGGTTGCCACTGCGACTAAGGATGTTGTGGTGCCCAGGTTTGTGTCAGCCTTTTTGTAATGAGTGTCCTTAAAAAAAAAAAAAAAAAAAAATTTATATATATATATATATATATATATATATATATATATATATACATATACATATATATACACATACATATACACACTTTAGTTTTTTTTTTTTTACTTGCCTCCGTTCATGTCTTGATCCCCTGTTCTGCCTGCGGTGGGCGCTCCGGTGTTATGAAAGCAGTGAGTACGGAGAACTTAGGAGTACGGAGCGTCACTGTGAGGCTGCAACTGTCATGTGACACCTGAGTGCTGACCGATGAGGTGAGGAGACATTAAAAGGGTATTCAAGGACTTTTTTTATATATATATCAACTGGCTCCAGAAAGTTAAACAGATTTGTAAATTACTTCTATTAAAAAGTCTTACTCCTTTCAATAATTATCAGCTGCTGAAGTTGAGTTGTTGTTTTCTGTCTGGCAACAGTGCTCTCTGCTGACATCTCTGCTTGTCTCGGGAACTGCACAGAGTAGAAGAGGTTTGCTATGGGGATTTGCTTCTACTCTGGACAGTTCCCGAAACACGTGTCATCAGAGAGCACTTAGACAGAAAAGAACAACTCAGCTTCATCAGCTCATAAGTACTGAAAGGATTAAGATTTTTTAATAGAAGTAATTTACAAATCTGTTCAATTTTCTGGAGCCAGTTGATATATTAAAAAAAAGTTTTTTCCTGAATAACCCCTTCAATGACTGTAACACCAGGGAAGGTGAGGGGACACTAATGTCTGTGACACAGGGAAACATGAGGGGACACTAGTGACTGTGACACGGAGACATGAGGGGACACTAGTGACTGTGACACAGGGAGACATGAGGGGACACTAGTGACTGTGACACAGGGAGACATGAGGGGACACTAGTGACTGTGACACAGGGAGTCATGAGGGGACACTAATAACTGACACAGGGAGACAAGTGGAGACACTAGTGACTGTGACACGGAGACATGAGGGGACACTAGTGACTGTGACACAGGGAGACATGAGGGGACACTAGTGACTGTGACACAGGGAGACATGAGGGGACACTAGTGACTGTGACACGGAGACATGAGGGGACACTAGTGACTGTGACACGGAGACATGAGGGGACACTAGTGACTGTGACACGGAGACATGAGGGGACACTAGTGACTGTGACACGGAGACATGAGGGGACACTAGTGACTGTGACACAGGGAGACATGAGGGGACACTAGTGACTGTGACACAGGGAGACATGAGGGGACACTAGTGACTGTGACACAGGGAGACATGAGGGGACACTAGTGACTGTGACACGGAGACATGAGGGGACACTAGTGACTGTGACACGGAGACATGAGGGGACACTAGTGACTGTGACACAGAGACATGAGGGGACACTAGTGACTGTGACACAGGGAGACATGAGGGGACACTAGTGACTGTGACACAGGGAGACATGAGGGGACACTAGTGACTGTGACACAGGGAGACATGAGGGGACACTAGTGAATGTGACACAGGGAGACATGAGGGGACACTAGTGACTGTGACACAGGGAGACATGAGGGGACACTAGTGACTGTGACACAGGGAGACATGAGGGGACACTAGTGACTGTGACACAGGGAGACATGAGGGGACACTAGTGACTGTGACACAGGGAGACATGAGGGGACACTAGTGACTGTGACACAGGGAGACATGAGGGGACACTAGTGACTGTGACACAGGGAGACATGAGGGGACACTAGTGACTGTGACACAGGGAGACATGAGGGGACACTAGTGACTGTGACACAGGGAGACATGAGGGGACACTAGTGACTGTGACACAGGGAGACATGAGGGGACACTAGTGATTGTGACACAGGGAGGCATGAGGGGACACTAGTGACTGTGACACAGGGAGGCATGAGGGGACACTAGTGACTGTGACACAGGGAGGCATGAGGGGACACTAGTGACTGTGACACAGGGAGGCATGAGGGGACACTAGTGACTGTGACACAGGGAGGCATGAGGGGACACTAGTGACTGTGACACAGGGAGGCATGAGGGGACACTAGTGACTGACACAGGGAGGCATGAGGGGACACTAGTGACTGTGACACAGGGAGGCATGAGGGGACACTAGTGACTGTGACACAGGGAGGCATGAGGGGACACTAGTGACTGTGACACAGGGAGGCATGAGGGGACACTAGTGACTGTGACACAGGGAGGCATGAGGGGACACTAGTGACTGTGACACAGGGAGGCATGAGGGGACACTAGTGACTGTGACACAGGGAGACATGAGGGGGACACTAGTGACTGTGACACAGGGAGAGATGAGGGGACACTAGTGACTGTGACACTGGGAGACATGAGGGGACACTAGTGGCTGTGACACAGGGAGACATGAGGGGGACACTAGTGACTGACACAGGGAGAGATGAGGGGACACTAGTGGCTGTGACACAGGGAGAGATGAGGGGACACTAGTGGCTGTGACACGGAGACATGAGGGGACACTAGTGGCTGTGACACAGGGAGAGATGAGGGGACACTAGTGGCTGTGACACAGGGAGAGATGAGGGGACACTAGTGGCTGTGACACAGGGAGAGATGAGGGGACACTAGTGACTGTGACACGGAGACATGAGGGGACACTAGTGGCTGTGACACAGGGAGAAATGAGGGGACACTAGTGACTGTGACACAGGGAGACATGAGGGGACACTAGTGACTGTGACACGGAGACATGAGGGGACACTAGTGACTGTGACACAGGGAGGCATGAGGGGACACTAGTGACTGTGACACAGGGAGGCATGAGGGGACACTAGTGACTGTGACACAGGGAGGCATGAGGGGACACTAGTGACTGTGACACAGGGAGACATGAGGGGACACTAGTGACTGTGACACAGGGAGACATGAGGGGGACACTAGTGACTGTGACACAGGGAGAGATGAGGGGACACTAGTGACTGTGACACTGGGAGACATGAGGGGGACACTAGTGGCTGTGACACAGGGAGACATGAGGGGGACACTAGTGACTGACACAGGGAGAGATGAGGGGACACTAGTGACTGTGACACAGGGAGAGATGAGGGGACACTAGTGACTGTGACACAGGGAGAGATGAGGGGACACTAGTGACTGTGACACAGGGAGAGATGAGGGGACACTAGTGGCTGTGACACAGGGAGAGATGAGGGGACACTAGTGGCTGTGACACGGAGACATGAGGGGACACTAGTGGCTGTGACACAGGGAGAGATGAGGGGACACTAGTGGCTGTGACACAGGGAGAGATGAGGGGACACTAGTGACTGTGACACAGGGAGAGATGAGGGGACACTAGTGACTGTGACACGGAGACATGAGGGGACACTAGTGGCTGTGACACAGGGAGAAATGAGGGGACACTAGTGACTGTGACACAGGGAGAGATGAGGGGACACTAGTGACTGTGACACAGGGAGACATGAGGGGACACTAGTGACTGTGACACAGGGAGACATGAGGGGACACTAGTGACTGTGACACAGGGAGACATGAGGGGACACTAGTGACTATGACACGGGGAGACATGAGGGGACACTAGTGACTGTGACACGGGGAGACATGAGGGGACACTAGTGACTATGACACGGGGAGACATGAGGGGACACTAGTGACTGTGACACAGGGAGACATGAGGGGACACTAGTGACTGTGACACGGGGAGACATGAGGGGACACTAGTGACTATGACACGGGGAGACATGAGGGGACACTAGTGACTGTGACACGGGGAGACATGAGGGGACTGATCACATGATGTCAAATAACATCCCGTTGCGTAGTCATGTAACGTTATGTGACATGCAGTATCCTGCCTCCTCGATTTTTTAACAAATTTGTCAAGCCCTGAGGATTGGTTACACTTAAAGGGGTACTCCGGTGGAAAACAATTTATTTTAACTGTAAATTTTTTATTAAAGTTTTTCCAATACAAAGGTAGAACAACACAAGATACTTATTAGGGCAATGTGTAAGTCAAAATCAAATACCTAGCAAAATAAAAAACAAAAACAAGCAGTAAAGACATCTAGGTAATCAAGTGCAAAAATATCGCTTACGTTATACTCAACTATCAGTTATTGTGTATACGTGAAAATCTCCTGGGATAACAATTTATTTGAAATCAACTGGAGCCAGAAAGTTTAACAGATTTGTAAATTACTTCTACACCTCTGTCCATGTCAGGAAATGTCCAGAGCAGGAGAGGTTTGCTATGGGGATTTTCTCCTACTCTGGACAGTTCCTGACATGGACAGAGGTAGGGATGTCCCAATACCATTTTTTTTTTAATACTGAGGACCGATACTGATACAAATTACCAATACTTTTTTCAATGTCATGTGACAGTTTTTTTTTTTTTTCTTTAAAAAGGGGGTATTTTTAGATTGATAAGAGAAATAGCTTTTTTCTTTTATTGGGAAGGGGTTAATTCACATTTTATAATTTTTTAAAAAATTTTTTCTTAACTTTTTTAGTCCCCATAGGGTACTATTACATGCAATCTGTAGATTGTATACACTGATCAATGAGATGCCATAGCATAGCAGTGATCAGTGTTATCAATGCTAATTTTCTAATGCCTGCCATGGCTGGCAGCAGTAAAGTAGCGACGGTCGGACGCACGGAGCAGGGTAAGGGACCTCCGGCCTTCCTCGCAGCTGATCGGGACACCGTGATTACACTGCGGTGATCCCGATCAGTATCCCTTAGCCTACCAGAAGTACATCTCAGGACTTTTAGATGCCGCTATCAACTTTGATGGCGGCGTCTAAGGGTACGCCGCTGAAGGACCTCCTATATGCTGCCTTTATATGTGCCTGCTCGGAGCGGCAATACGCCACTACAAGCAGACACACTGCGATGTGCTAGTCGCCACGCGCATTTGCAGCATACTCGCACATCGCGGCAGCTCTCAGCCTAGGTCATTGAGCAGTGCGAGCGGCCGCGATGTGTGCGAGTACCCTAAAGGGCTAATGTGGCTCCTGGCTATGATGTGCGCTCAGCTGCTGAGTGCACTGCATAGCTAGGGAGCGGTGAGTGCAGGTGGCTTACCGCATCTCCGTGATACCTGCCGGCGGGACTCCCGCTAGCAGGTATCGGATTAGGTATGGGGGACATTTGCACGAGTACTGGTGCAAATGTCCAGTATCGGTATTGGGACTTCCCTAGACAGAGATGTCAGCAGAGAGCACTGTGGACAGACAGAAAAGAAATTCAAAAAGAAAATAACTTCCTCTGTAATATACAGCAGCTGATAAGTACTGGAAGGATTAAGATTTTCTAATAGAAGTAATTTACAAATCTGTTTAACTTTCTGGCACCAGTTGATTTAAAATAAATTGTTTTCCACCTAGGCCATCAATATCACAGCAGGGGGGTGAACTGGTATCCCCAACGTTGTGGTGCTTCAGTATGTGCCTTGGCCTGTTCATTGTTTACCAGGTACAACACCATTTACTTTATTGTGGCTCTGCCAGATATTGCAGATCCCTGTTTGAAGTGAATACAGTCATGGCTGTAAATGTTGGCACCCCTGAAATTTTTCAAGAAAATTAAGTATTTCTTGAAAAAAAGGGAGGAAAAAAAGCAAATTGGACATATTGTCACCAAACTCCAAAAATGGTCTAGACAATATTATTGGCACCCTTAAATTAATATTTGGTTGCACCCTTTGGAAAAAATAACTGAAATCAGTGGCTTCCTATAACTATCAATAAGCTTCTTACACCTCTCAGCGGGAATGTTGGACCACTCTTCCTTTACAAACTGCTCCAGGTCTCTTATTGGAAGGCGCCTTTTCCCAACAGCAATTTTAAGATCTCTCCACAGGTGATCAATGGGATTTAGATCTGGACTCATTGCTGCCACTTCAGAACTCTCCTGCACTTTGTTGCCATCCATTTCTGGTGCTTTTTGACGTATATTTGGGGTCATTGTTCCACTGGAAGACCCAAGATCTCGGACGCAAACCCAGCTTTCTGACACTGGGCTGTACAGTGCGACCCAATATCCATTGGTAATCCTCAGATTTCATGATGTCTTGTACACATTCAAGGCCCCCAGTGCCAGAGGCAGCAAAACAACCCAAAACATCATTGACCCTCCACCATATTTCACTGTAGGTTCTGTGTTCTTTTCTTTGTAGGCCTCATTCCGTTTTCAGTAAACAGTAGAATGATGCGCTTTACCAAAAAGATCTATCTTGGTCTCATCTGTCCACAAGATATTTTCCCAGAAGGATTTTGGTTACTCAAGTTCATTTTGGAAAAATGTAGTCTTGCTTTTTTATGTCTCTGTGTCAGGTTTTTGTTTAATTTAAATGTCAACAGATAGTTTGCGCTGACACTGATGCTCCCTGAGCCTGCAGTACAGCTTGAATATCTTTGGAACTTGTTTGGGGCTGCTTATCCACCATCTGGACTATCCTGCATTGACGCCTTTCATCAATTTTTCTCTTCTGTCCACGCCCAGGGAGATTAGTTACAGTGCCATGGATTGCAAACTTCTTGATAACGTTGTGCACTGTGGACAAAGGCAAATCTAGATCTCTGAAGATGGACTTGTAACCTTGAGATTGTTGAAATATTTTTCCACAATTTTGGTTCTCAAGTCCTCAGACAGTTCTCTTCTCCTCTTTCTGTTGTCCATGCTTAGCGTGGCACACACAGACACACAATGCAAATACTAAGTGAACTTCTCTCCTTTTTATCTGCTTTCAGGTGTGATTTTTATATTGCCCACACATGTTACTTGCCCTAAGTGAGTTTAAAGGAGCATCACAGGCTTGAAACAATCTTATTTTTCCACAATTTTGAAAGGGTGCCAATAATTTTGTCCAGCCTATTTTTGGAGTTTGGTGACATTATGTCCAATTTGCTTTTTTTGGTTTAGTTCCAATACACACAAAGGGAATAAACATGTGTATAGCAAAACATGTGTTACTGCAATCCTTTTCTGTGAGAAATAATTCATTTTCTAGAAATATTTCAGGGGTGTGAACATTTACAGCCATGACTGTATTACTAAGGCTATTTGTACATCAGTGTTACAGATGCTGATAACATGGCTGGATGGGGTGTGTCACAGCAAACACCAACAGATCCCGACAGGTTCCATTGACTTTGATGTCCCATTTGATGTGCCTTAGTTTGCAGGATTGTTGTGGATAAAAAAAAAAAAAAGAACCTGACATGCTGGACTTTTTTTTCTCCATTAAAGTCTTGTCATTATAAGGGAATCAGCAAACTGAGCTCTAAACACATGTGGCCTAAGCTGTAATATAAGGCAAAGCCAGTACAAAAAGTACAAAACTGGGCCTGGTAAACAATGACGGGGCCGCAGAGCTTGCAGGAGTGCTGTAGCCTCTTCAATCTATAATAACATATCTGATATTAATAATCGATCTCAAGGACAGATCATCTATATTGAAGTCACAAAAAACACTTTAAGGCTGCGCCAGTCTTGGGGTGTTCATCGCAGAGTCTGTTTAAATAACCAGACAAATAAAACTTGTTGTAAACCTGCAAAATGATGGACATATGTGGCAAACTTGACGGGAAGTCAATGGGGTCTGTGCAGCTGTCTTGCTGGCTCTGTTTGATATGATTTTGACCATTCCCGCCTGCTCCTGCAACCTGTGTGGTCCAGTCTAGCAAACTCCCACAAAATTCTGTCACAGCTTTTAGCGACAGCCAAAGAAAGAGCATGTGTCCAGTGTGAAGCAATGGTTTTGAACGCCTGGTACAAGATCCACTGAATCCCTAGAGAGGTATATTGCTCATGGCAGCCCAATACACAAGTATGGTGTGAGAGATCAAGGGTTACTGCATATACTTCCCTAATCGGTCTCCCACCAGTACTCTTCAAGTTCCCGACAACCCTAGAACTTATGAAGAATATTAGCATTCTCCATCTGACACATGGGACTAAGTGTTATGGCAGAGTTCCTGGGGGCTTCGTTCACCCAGTATTTTGTCTGTTGCCGCAGGGCGGCTTGTCCCTGCTCCTAAAGTGCCTGGTGCACTTTGACAATCTTCCTTCCATGGCGTGCCTTCTTCTCTAGGTCGGCCCTCCTGGTTCTTTGGGCCTTAGTGATGTTTGAGGTCTCGCGCATGTGTAGCGGTCCAGCCCAGATTTCTCTGCGATCTCATTTATGGGGCGGTCTTTCTGTACCGCACTTATTCTGTCTCAGCACGGATCTGTATCACCTGGAGCGTTTCGTGGACGTTGGGTTTCCTTACCCTTTAGGTGTACTTGTTCCGGGAGGCTCGGGAACCTCCAATACCCATGTCGGCCACTCTGGGGTTCCGGATACTCCTTTCCAGGGTCTTCTGCTCCTTTCTTGGCCGTTTATTCTTCCGTGTCCATCTTCCAGGTGACTCAGATACCTCCATTTCCCATGTCTGTCGCTCTGATGTTCCGGGATGCCCCTTTTCTGGACATTCCGCTTCTTCTTGCCCATTATTCCCTTCCATCTTCTCCTTCGGGGTCCATGTTCTCTCGAATTGGAGGTTGTTCCGGTCGTCTGGATTACACCACTTGAGCTATGTCACCTCCCAGATGCTCGGGGCGGGCTCCTGGATAGGGCTTTTGTGTCTGCAGATCTTCAGATCTCCGATCTTCCGCACCAGGCCTCTCTAGAGCCGGTTTCCATCTCTTTTTCCTTTGTTGTGCCATTTTCTATTTTTGTTTCCCAGCCGGGCTAGCCCTCTGTTGGGTTCTGTGTTCCTTAGAGTTGATTTCCTACCTCCTTCCAGGATGGTTCCGACCCCTCTGGCTTCCTAGTCAACTTTTTCTGGTTTCTCTATGAGGACCATAGGTTTAGAGTCCTTGCAAAGGACAGTCCCTTCCTTTGGCGGACCAGTCCATCTCCATGGCTGGGGGATCTTCCAGGAGCTCTGTTTCTAGGACTCAGTTTTCTCTGGCCTGGGGTCTCGTCCGCAGGCCTTACGGTCGAGTGGGTTCGGTCTCGGGACTGATTCCCTTTCGCTATTGGTTGTTATTCCCACCCTAGGGGACTGCTTTGGTACATCCCATCAGTAAGGTGTTCCCCAACGAAGAGCAACTGAGAAAAGGAGATTTTTTTTTTGTACTCGCCGTAAAATCTCTTTCTTGTAGCCATCATTGGGGGACACCGCACCCGCCCATTTCTTCATTTTTTTGTCCGGATATTATTTTCCGGTTATAGTTTTTTTTCATCCGGGATTCCTTTCTTGGGTCCTTCGGACATATTTCTTTGTTGGCTTCTCCTACTGCTTTGTTACAAAACTGATTACCTCACTTCCAGTAGGCGGGTATATCCTGCCAGGGAGGAGCCGACTTCTTTTCCATGTGTCAGCGCCTCCTAGTGGCAAGAGCATATACCCATCAGTATAGGTGTCCCCCCAATGAAGGCAACGAGAGAGAGATTTTACGGTGAGTACAAGAAAATCTCCTTTTTACAGAGGATATGATGGGTGTCAGGTTATTAAAATTTCTCAAATGTCAACTTTTATTAGAAACATATTTACATTCACCATCTCATTCAGTCCCTGGTAATATAACCCATACTACTACTTTTTTTTCCTCTTCCAGGTGTGTCTGATGCTCGCCATCCTTCACAGGTTGCATTCTCTTCCAAAGACGTCTTCGTTCTTCAAGGTTTATCATCTATCAAGGACTTTCTGTGCGTTCAAGATGGAAGGAGTTGCACCCAGCCAAGAAGAGACCGTCATTACTGAGGGGAAAGCCAAGGTCATCTATCCCAGTGCCAACCAAGTCTTTTATAACCCAGTGCAGGAGTTCAACAGAGACCTGACGTAAGTGGACACATTGGGAGGGAGACGTCCTGGCCTGCAGAGCTTACAATCTAATGCTTCGTGGGAATACTGCTTGATGGAGGCAGGAAACTGATATAGAATATTATTCTCTATTATCCTCAGTTGTGCTGTCATCACAGAGTTTGCCCGTATGCAGCTGGCAGAGAAAGGCATTGACGGTGAGTAACACATACAGCCTTCACTATACCCCATGTCTCTGATTTTTTGGGGTCCCCAGTTGTTTGAAAACTGGGGGAACATTACTCCAGAGCAATGCTACACAATCGGGATGTCTTCAGCTGTTGCAAAACTACAACTCCCAGCATGCCCGGACAGCCTTTGGCTGTCCGGGCATGCTGGGAATTGTAGATTTGCAACTGCTAGATTAGGGATCGACCGATTATCGGTATGGCCGATATTATCGGCCGATAATCACGATTTTGGGCATTATCGGTATCGGCAATTACCCTGCCCTGCACCGCGACTACCCCCCCCCCCCCCCCGACCCACCGCACCGCGTCGCACCCCCCACCGTAGTGCTGGGCGGTATACCGGTATGGATTTTTGCCCATACCGCTATACCGGTCGGGCCCCTCCCCCACCCTCCGAGTCAATAAAAAAAATTAAACTTACACGTAATGGGGGTGGTCCGGGCCATCCATCCTTCATGTAGTGTCCGGCGGCATTCCGGGTGGAGGGTGAACCGGTCCGGGCTGTCCTTCTCCGGGGGTCCTCTTCTCCACTCCGGTAAGGCTCCGGCCTAGTACGCTGAAATGCTGCGTTACTAGGCCAGAGCCTGCCCGGAGTGGAGAAGATGACCCCCGAAGAAGAAGGACAGCCCGGACCGGTTCACCCTCCACCCGGAATGCCGCCGGACACTACAGGAAGGATGGATGGCCCGGACCACCCTGACAGGTAGGGGAGAGAAGCGAGTGGTGGCAGCGGCGGCCTATGGCCCCGCAAAAGCCACTGCATTGCATTGATTTAAAGCGCCCGCTTTAAATCAATGCTCTGCAGCGGTGTCGAGGGGGGATAAATAGCCGATAAGTTATACCAGAATATCGGTATAAGTTATCGTCTATCGGCCCAAACCTCCACCGATTATCGGTATCGGCCCTAAAAAAAACGATATCGGGTGATCCCTAAGCTAGATGCACCCTGCTTGAAAAACACTGCCCTAGAGTAATGTTTTTCAATCACTGTGCCACCAGCTTTTGCAAAACTACAAATACAAGCATGCTGTCCAGGCATGCTGGGAGTTGTAGTTTTGCAGCAGCTGGAGGCACACTGGTTGGGAAACACTGATCAAGGTGTTAGAAATGCTTTATTAGACCATGTGCGCTGCCACTCTCCTAAACCCAAAACTACATGTATCATTCCTCCCCCAACACTATACCTTACCATTGAGATCTTCTCATGCATTTCTTTGGCCTGTCAGAAGGGCATTGTGATAGAATTTAACACTTTAATATCATGTCTTCAGTGTATCATAACATCCTCATTCACTCATAAATATATATCGGAATTTTCGTTTTACTATACTCAGGGATGTGGAAATCCTATCGCCCGACGCCCGGGACAAGTGGTTTTGGGCACCAGGCAGGTGAATTTGTTCATAGATTTAGCCCTGTATCGGGTGAGCAGGGACAGACCGATTTCCCCCATATTTTTCTTTAATGCCGGTGTGAGGCGCAGGAGCCGATGCAAGTCTACACCTCACACCGGCGCTCAGAGTGTATGGAGGTGGCAGTGGGGGCCCCCAGCTGATTTCAGTAGCCGGGGGCCGCTGCTCAGAGACACCCTGTCCCCCTGCCCGCGTTTCTGCCTGTCTTCGTGATTGTAGCTGGGGGAAGATTTGCACGCACAAGTTTGCTCTTAGCCCCTGAGGTGCCGGGTGTGAGGTGAGATTTCCGAACCAGCCCCGTGCAGTGCAGTCTGTCCTTCACACACAGAAATAGTCCCCAGCCCCGTGCAGTGCGTCCTCTCCTCTCTCCCCCACCTGCTCTGTGTTTTCCCCGTGCAAACTTGCAGCCTCTCCATGGTAGATTAGGTCCTGTGGAGACAGAGCAGGGGGAGGGGATGGAGCTGTGTACTGAGCTGTGGACGTCCTCGCTCTCCCCCTGCTTCTTGTGTAATGTAGAGCGGGGGGTGTGAAGCTCAGGTGAGGAAGCCGAGCATGCAGGCGGCGAGAAGGGTGGTTGTATATGTATGTAATGTATGAATGTATGATTGGGGGGGGGGGGGTGTATCAGCAGCGGGTTAATGTATGATGTGTGCATATGTATGGTTTGAGTGTATGTGTGATGTGTGTATGATGTCTGTGCATATATGATGTGTGTATGATGTCTGTGTATATATGGTGTGTGTATGATGTCTGTGTATATATGGTGTGTGTATGATGTCTGTGTATATGTGATGTGTGTATGATGTCTGTGTATATATGATGTGTGTATGATGTGTGTGTGTATATATGATGTGTGTATTATGTGTGTGTGTGTGTGTGTGTGTATATATATGATGTGTGTCTGTGTATATATGATGTGTGTATGATGTCTGTGTATATATGATGTGTGTATGATGTGTGTATGATGTCTGTGTATATATGATGTGTATGATGTCTGTGTATATATATGTGTGTGTGTGTGTGGTGCCTGTGTATATATGATGTGTGTGTGTGTGTATGATGTCTGTGTATATATGGTGTGTGTGTGTGTGTATGATGTCTGTGTATATATGATGTGTGTGTGTATGATGTCTGTGTATATATGATGTGTGTGTGTATGATGTCTGTGTATATATGATGTGTGTGTGTGTATATATGATGTGTGTGTATGATGTCTGTGTATATATGGTGTGTGTATGATGTCTGTGTATATATGTGTGTGTATGATGTCTGTGTATATGTGATGTGTGTATGATGTCTGTGTATATATGAAGTGTGTATGATGTGTGTGTGTATATATGATGTGTGTATGATGTGTGTGTGTGTGTGTGTATATATGATGTGTGTCTGTGTATATATGATGTGTGTATGATGTCTGTGTATATATGATGTGTGTATGATGTGTGTATGATGTCTGTGTATATATGATGTGTATGATGTCTGTGTATATATATGTGTGTGTGTGTGTGTGTGGTGCCTGTGTATATATGATGTGTGTGTGTGTATGATGTCTGTGTATATATGATGTGTGTGTGTGTATGATGTCTGTGTATATATGATGTGTGTGTGTGTATGATGTCTGTGTATATATGATGTGTGTGTGTGTATGATGTCTGTGTATATATGATGTGTGTGTGTGTATATATGATGTGTATATATGATGTGTGTGTGTATGATGTCTGTGTATATATGATGTGTGTATGATGTCTGTGTATATATGATGTGTGTATGATGTCTGTGTATATATGATGTGTGTATGATGTCTGTGTATATATGGTGTGTGTATGATGTCTGTGTATATATGGTGTGTGTATGATGTCTGTGTATATGTGATGTGTGTATGATGTCTGTGTGTATGATGTCTGTGTATATATGGTGTGTGTATGATGTCTGTGTATATATGGTGTGTGTATGATGTCTGTGTATATATGGTGTGTGTATGATGTCTGTGTATATGTGATGTGTGTATGATGTCTGTGTATATATGGTGTGTGTATGATGTCTGTGTATATGTGATGTGTATATGATGTCTGTGTATATATGGTGTGTGTGTGATGTCTGTGTATATATGATGTGTGTGTGATGTCTGTGTATATATGATGTGTGTGTGATGTCTGTGTATATATGATGTGTGTATGATGTCTGTGTATATATGATGTGTGTATGATGTGTGTGTATATATGGTGTGTGTATGATGTCTGTGTATATGTGATGTGTATATGATGTCTGTGTATATATGGTGTGTGTATGATGTCTGTGTATATATGATGTGTGTGTGATGTCTGTGTATATATGATGTGTGTATGATGTCTGTGTATATATGATGTGTGTATGATGTGTGTGTGTATATATGATGTGTGTGTGTGTGTGATGTGTGTGTGATGTGTGTGTGTGTATATATGATGTGTGTCTGTGTATATATGATGTGTGTATGATGTCTGTGTATATATGATGTGTGTATGATGTGTATGATGTCTGTGTATATATGATGTGTATGATGTCTGTGTATATATATATGTGTGTGTGTGTGTGGTGCCTGTGTATATATGATGTGTGTGTGTGTATGATGTCTGTGTATATATGATGTGTGTGTGTGTGTGTGTGTGTGTATGATGTCTGTGTATATATTATGTGTGTGTGTGTATGATGTCTGTGTATATATGATGTGTGTGTGTATGATGTCTGTGTATATATGATGTGTGTGTGTATATATGATGTGTGTGTATGATGTCTGTGTATATATGATGTGTGTGTGTGTGTGTGTATGATGTCTGTGTATATATGATGTGTGTATGATGTCTGTGTATATATGATGTGTGTATGATGTGTGTGTATGATGTCTGTGTATATATGATGTCTGTTTATATATAATGTGTGTGTGTGTGTATGATGTCTGTGTATATGATGTGTGTGTGTGTGTGTGTATGATGTCTGTTTATATATAGTGTGTGTGTGTGTATGATGTCTGTTTATATATAATGTGTGTGTGTGTGTGTATGATGTCTGTGTATATATGATGTGTGTGTGTATATATGATGTCTGTGTATATATGATGTGTGTGTGATGTCTGTGTATATATGATGTGTGTGTGTGTGTGTATGATGTCTGTGTATATATGATGTGTGTGTGTGTATGATGTCTGCTTATATATGATGTGTGTATGATGTCTGTGTATATATGATGTGTGTGTGTATGATGTCTGTGTATATATGGTGTGTGTATGATGTCTGTGTATATATGTGTGTGTGTGATGTCTGTGTATATATGATGTGTGTGTGTGTGATGTCTATGTATATATGATGTGTGTGTGTGTGATGTCTGTGTATATATGATGTGTGTGTGTGTGTGATGTCTGTGTATATATGATGTGTGTGTGTGTGTGTGTATGATGTCTGTGTATATATGATGTGTGTGTGTGTGTATGATGTCTGTGTATATATGATGTGTGTGTGTATGATGTCTGTTTATATATAATGTGTGTGTGTATGATGTCTGTGTATATATGATGTGTGTGTGTATGATGTCTGTGTATATATGGTGTGTGTGTGTGTGTATGATGTCTGTTTATATATAATGTGTGTGTATGATGTCTGTGTATATATGATGTGTGTGTGTGTGTGATGTCTGTGTATATATGCTGTGTGTGTGTGTATGATGTCTGTGTATATATGGTGTGTGTGTGTGTGTGTGTGTGTGTGTGTGTATGATATCTGTGTATATATGATGTGTGTGTGATGTCTGTGTATATATGATGTGTGTGTGATGTCTGTGTATATATGATGTGTGTGTGTGATGTCTGTGTATATATGATGTGTGTGTGTGTATGATGTCTGTGTATATATGATGTGTGTGTGTGTATGATGTCTGTGTATATATGATGTGTGTGTGATGTCTGTGTATATATGATGTCTGTGTATATATGATGTCTGTGTATATATGATGTCTGTGTATATATGATGTCTGTGTATATATGATGTATATGTGTATGTATGATATGTGTATACATGTATGTTTTGTACAGGGGTGGACTGACAAGTACTGCTGCCAGTTGTGCTAATTTTTCTTTAGTGGTTTCTGGTCACCCGCACTAAATTGCACCACTAGAATCCCCCCCCCCCCCCCCTTCATACTCGCCCGATGACCAAGAGCCCCACGGATGCACACAAACACGCCCGAACCAAAACTACAACTCCCAGCATGTTACACCATAACCTGAACTGTAGAACTATAAAGTGTAACATGCTGGGAGTTGTAGTTTTGGTTCGGGTCAGCTGCAGAGCCATAGGCTGCATCAGGGCATGCTGGGTGTTGTAGTTACTAATTGCAACTCCCAGTATTCCTTGACACAGACTATGGCTCTGCAGCTGACATGAACCAAAACTACAACTCCCAGCATGTTACACAATAACCTTAACTGTACTACTATACAGAGCAACATGCTGCAAACACCCACAGAACCATAGACTGTATCAGGGCATGCTGGGAGTTGTAGTTATCTAGTAACTAAATGCAACTTCCAGCATTTTCTGACACATAAATTAGAGTAAATAAAATGCACCATATAAACTGGAGAAGCAGAACACCCCCCCCCCCCCCCCCGTAACACAGCAGCGTTCACTGTTATCCAATCAGAAGACTCCATATAGAAGTCCCTATGAAGACTGAAAATTAGTGATTAAAATATTTTATAAAGTGCGTATATATGTGAATAAGCCCCTTTCCTAATAAAAGTTCTGATGATAAATGGTTCTGATAAAAACTACAGATCACGGCACATAAGATTACCCTCATCCCTGTGTATGGACAGATTGGAGTAATAGGGGTCAGATGGGGGGAGGGGGGGCTTGCCTCGGGTGTAGAAGGATCTCGCTACAGCTCTCCCGCCGCTAATAGGGATCTTATATACATCCCTGGTGGTCTAGTGGGGGGGGGGATCGTACTATTTTGGTTGAAATTATTTCATCTACCAGGACAAGTGGATTTTCTTGAGGGACAAGTAGATTGTGTTCTGCTTTAGTCCCTTGGACAAGTGTTTTTTTTTTTACTACTTTACTACTTTAATTACACCCCTGTATACTATTACTACTTTTTGTTTTACTATATATATATATATATATATATATATATATATATATATATATATACACAATGGTCCCTCAAGTTACAATATGAATTGGTTCCAGGACGACCATTGTATGTTGAAACCATTGTATGTTGAGACCAGAACTCTATGGAAACCTGGTAATTGGTTCTGAAGCCACCAAAATGTCATCCAAAAATAGGAAAAAGTGAGGATTAAAGAAAAATAAGTAGATAACTAATATAGATGAAGCAAATCCTTACATATAAAAGTAATAAAGATCGGCTGGGAGCTGTAAATCACTGTCTAGGTCAGTGATTCCCAACCAGGGTGCCTCCAGCTGTTGCAAAACTACAACTCCCAGCATGCCCGGACAGCCGTTGGCTGTCCGGGCATGCTGGGAGTTGTAGTTTTGCAACAGCTGGAGGCACCCTGGTTGGGAAACAATGGTTTATGTAGGGGACAGGAGCTTCTTCAGGGTCCTATACAGTACACACAGTGTCCCAAATGGAGCCGCCCTTACTTGGTGTCCAAAAGGAGCAGCTAACCCTGGCACAGGTAAGGAATAGTACAGAACATGTAATACCTCCCTGTACTGTAGGGGGCGCTACCAGACAGCCAGTCAGTACATGCACTTCAGTAATACAGGTGATTTACCAGTGAATGCCCATTCTGATTGGTCGGTTCCTCCAGTTGTGACGCATTTCACAGATCTGGACTGTCCATGGCATTGTATGTTGAGTCTGGTTTCAAGTTACGATGGTCCAGAAAAGACCATTGTATGTTGAAACTATTGTATGTTGAGGCCATTGTAAGTTGAGTGATCACTGTGTGTGTGTGTATATATATATATATATATATATATATGTATGTATGTATATATTGTAAAACAAAAATAGGGAAAAAGAAACCCAGCCGCACATCCACAATTTGTATTTTGATCTACTTGCTTAAATTCAAACACTACCAGATTATTAGTATACATTTTGATCAAACAGTACAAGTCCTCTCGCCACGTCAAGGCCACCTATTTAGAGTGGGTCCCTAACCCAACATATATACAGTGGTCCCTCAACATATGATATTAATTGGTTCCAGGAGAACCATCATATGTTGAAACCATCATATGTCGAGTACATATGTCTATGTAAAAATAGTAATTGGTTCTGGGGCCTCGGAACCATTGTATGTTGAATACATATCTCTATGGGAAACTGCTAATTGGTTCTGGGATGACCATTGTATGTGGAGTGTATGGGGAGTGTTTAACAAACCAGGGTGCCTCCAGCTGTTGCACAACTACAACTCCCAGCATGCATGTACAGCCACTGACTGTCTGGGCATGCTGGGAGTAATAGTTTTGCAACAGCTGGAGGCACACTGATAGGAAAACATTGATGTATGGGGTGTATAGTGTGTATATGTATTGTAAGTGATGTGTGACATCGCATACAGTACTGTACAGTTCTTTAAATACCTTCAGGGGGGACAGAATGTCCTCCATTACCATCCTGCCGACTACAGCTCTATAGGACAGGAAGGGGAGGGCAGCCAGCAGCTCATTGGATGCCTGCAGCAAGATGCTGCAGGCTATTGGCTATGGCTGCACTGGGGGGGGGGGCGGGGCTTACACGGAGCTCACAGTGGAAGCCTGTGTGAGTTATCAGGACAGCATGTGAGTAACAGGAGGCAGAACGGGGCACACGGGGACATTATACAACTATCTGTCAGATGCTGAAGTTGTCAGCGCTGTCAGATAGCTGTTTGTACGATGACCCCGACACACAGCAGCATCATATGTCGAGGCTGCCTTCAACATACGATGGGCTCTGAGAGGCCATCATATGTTGAAATGATCATATGTCGAGGCCATCATAAGTCGAGGGGTCACTGTATATATATAATCGCCCATGTGTTTGTTCCTTCTAAACAAATTGGGATTGTCCAAAGCGGAAAACACCTTTAACTATAATCCAGAAGTGATAGTGGAGGGAACAAACCTGATTGGGAAGAATATACTCTCCATATCATTGAATTATACCTATTAATCTGTGTGTCTGATCAGGGCCTTGAGGATTTGTATTTTGCACATTCCCGGGGGTTATAAGCCTGTCCCATTGTCTATATGTCTGTATCATCTTGTCCTCCACAGTTGTGGTTCCTGGAGAGCGGGAGCAGCAGAAAGTGGTGGTGGATCTGTCAGACAATGGAGAGGACAGCAGTGTCCCTGCCCCTGAGGATAATCCCGCTCCTGCAGAGAGACGCACTGTGACTGTAGGAGAGGCCTGTCCGGTGAGTGTGTAGTGAAGTGAGGGCATCTGCAAGGGTAGGGATGGTTCTGTGTCAGGGACTCTAACCCCCAGTGTGGCCGGTCCCCTAAGCTTTGGAATGGGGGATATTCTTAGCACCTGTCGAGATAACACTATATATTGTTTAGAGCGCACATGCCCCACCCAGATATGCTTCACTACTCCCCCATGAGAAAGAGAGTCCCCCGTGAGAAAGAGAGTCCCCCGTGAGAAAGAGAGTCCCCCGTGAGAAAGAGAGTCCCCCGTGAGAAAGAGAGTCCCCCGTGAGAAAGAGAGTCCCTTGTCTCCCTAGTGAATAGAGAACTGGCGCATTTGTTCAGTTGCTGCGCACTCGCTATGGGAGTCCAGTGCTCACCTGTATTCTGAAGCCCCATAGCAAGTGATTGGAGCAGAAGACGAATATACCTGCTGCCGTGCCATTCGTTTGGGGGATAAGGGACATTCTTGTGATTGGTGTTGGAGTGTTGGACCCCACTGATCAGATACTCATAACCTGTCCACAGGAGGTTTAAAGGAGTAGTCCAGTGGTGAAAAACGTATCCCCCTATCCTAAGGATAGGGGATAAGTTTGAGATCGCGGGGGGTCCGACCGCTGGGGCCCCCTGCGATCTCTCTTTACGGGGGCCAGGCTCTTCGGCCAGATAGCGGGTGTCGACCCCCGCACAAAGCGGCAGCCGACACGCCCCCTCAATACATCTCAATGGCAGAGCCGGAGATTGCCGAAGGCAGTGCTTCGGCTCTGCCATAGAGTTGTATTGAGGGGCGTGTCGGCCGCCGCTTCGTGCGGAGGTCGACACGCCCCCTTCCCGCGGGCTGTCGGGGCTCCGTACAGGAGATCGCAGGGGGCACCAGCGGTCGGACCCCCCGCGATCTCAAACTTATCCCCTATCCTTAGGATAGGGGATAAGTTGTTCACCACTGGGTCACCACTGGACTACTCCTTTAAGCCCTTAAGGACATGCGCCATAAATGTACGGCGCTGCATAGCGTCACTTAGCACACGGCGCCGTACATTTACAGCGCGGCTGGGCAGGAGATGCTGTCACTTCATTCCTGGTGGGTCCCAGCGACTGTTCTTTAACCCTTTAATGATGCAGGGTTGTTTCAGCCTTGAGGACACAGCGAGTTTTAATTTTTGCATTTTTATTTTTTGATCCTCCTCTTAAAATCCATAACTCTTCCTAGTTTTCACCTTCAGATGCACAAAGCTTGTTTTATGCAGGAACAATTATATATAGTAATAGTAATTTTTAACTATCTACACAATACAACTATCTATACAATACAATTATCTACACAATGCAATACAACTATCTACACAATAAAATACAACTATCTACACAGTACAATACAACTATCTACACAATACAATACAACTATCTACACAATACAATACAACTATCTACACAGTACAATACAACTATCTACACAATACAATACAACTATCTACACAATACAATACAACTATCTACACAATACAATACAACTATCTACACAATACAATACAACTATCTACACAATACAATACAACTATCTACACAGTACAATACAACTATCTACACAATACAATACAACTATCTACACAATACAATACAACTATCTACACAATACAATACAACTATCTACACAATACAACTATCTATACAATACAACTATCTACACAATACAATACAACTATCTACACAATACAATACAACTATCTACACAATACAATACAACTATCTACACAATACAATACAACTATCTACACAATACAATACAACTATCTACACAATACAATACAACTTTCTACACAATACAACTATCTACACAATACAATACAACTTTCTACACAATACAACTATCTACACAATACAACTATCTACACAATACAATTATCTACACAATGCAATACAACTATCTACACAATACAATACAACTATCTACACAATACAATACAACTATCTACACAATACAATACAACTATCTACACAATGCAATACAACTATCTACACAATGCAATACAACTATCTACACAATGCAATACAACTATCTACACAATGCAATACAACTATCTACACAGTACAATACAACTATCTACACAATGCAATACAACTATCTACACAGTGCAATACAACTATCTACACAGTGCAATACAACTATCTACACAGTGCAATACAACTATCTACACAGTGCAATACAACTATCTACACAGTGCAATACAACTATCTACACAGTGCAATACAACTATCTACACAGTGCAATACAACTATCTACACAGTGCAATACAACTGTCTACACAGTGCAAAACAACTGTCTACACAGTGCAAAACAACTGTCTACACAGTGCAAAACAACTGTCTACACAATACAAAACTGTCTACACAATACAAAACAACTGTCTACACAATGCAATACAACTGTCTAAACTATACAATACAACTGTCTACACAATACAATACAACTATCTACACAATACAATACAACTATCTACACAGTACAATACAACTATCTACACAGTACAATACAACTATCTACACAATACAATACAACTATCTACACAGTACAATACAACTATCTACACAATACAATACAACTATCTACACAGTACAATACAACTATCTACACAATACAATACAACTATCTACACAGTACAATACAACTATCTACACAGTACAATACAACTATCTACACAATACAATACAACTATCTACACAATACAATACAACTATCTACACAATAAAATTTATGGTTAAAATGACGCATTATCTTTTTACCCAATTTACCCAATTTTGAGGTTAGCTAGCTGAATCAAGTGCAGCTCCTGTGCTCGCTTAAAAAAACAAAAAACGGTAAGTGGAATTATGTAAATTGCATTATTTCGTACAAAAGATACAGCTCGGCACTGCTGCGACTCCTGGACTCCTAGTGCGCTGGTAATGACCTATATTTGTTAGAAGCGTCTCGTGGTGCTCAGACTAAAATACCACTTGCATAAAGACATCAGAAAAATAAAAGTCTGCACTCGCCATGTCTTCTAAGAATCTTCTTTATTATATACTCATATATTCATAACAGGATAGGACGACAAACAGGGGGGAGGATACCTCAAGGCGACAGCACTTTTTCGCACTCTTGCACGCTACAACTGGCCGCCAGTTGAAGCACGCAAGAAGATCGGCACTCAGAATACGTGGTGAGTTCAGACTTTGATTTTTCCCATGTCTTCATGTACGTTATTTCGTATCAATGTATTCTCGCCCATAATGTAACTATCCTTCATCTGGCAGAAATGGGTTAAAGTGCAGGGAGCCAAGTTGTAATACCACACACAACCTGACAACAAGTGGGGCACTGTGTTTTTTTTTTTTTGTATCCTGGACAATTCCATTAAAGGGGTACTTTGCACCTAGACATGTTATCCCCTATACAAAGGATAAGGGATAATGTTTCTGATCACGGGCGTCCGGCCGCGGGCACCTCCCACAATCTCTGGGTTGTCTCTACGGCCAGGGACTAGTACACAGCCATTAAAGGGTACCTCTCATCAAATAAACTTTTGATATATTTTAGATTAATGAATGTTGAATAACTTTCCAATAGCATGTTAATGACAAATATGCTTCTTTCTATTGTATTTTTCCCGATCAGTCCTGTCAGCAAGCATTTCTGACGCAGGCTGGCAGCTCTGAGTGTTCTCCTTTGTGAACAAAGCAGACTGGCAGCTCGTAGTGTTTAGGACTCCAGCATGAGTCTGAAATGCTTGCTGCCAGGACTGGTAGGGAGACCCCTAGTGGTCATTTCTTCAAAGTGGAAAATTAAATAGAAAGAAGCATATTTTTTAATAACATGCAATTGTAAAGTTATTCTGCATACATTAATCTATAATATATCAAAAGTTTTTTTGGATGAGAGGTACCCTTTAAGCCTCCTTTCATAGACATGAAAGAAGGGGGCGTGACGGCTGTGTTCCCCAGTCATCCTGCACGGAGCGGCGTTCGTTCCATGCACGGGATGACTCGGGTGCCGTGGCAGGGAACGCATGGGCCCGCAGCGGCCGGATGCCCGCAATTAGACATGTCCGCCGCTGAAATTGTTCAGCACAAAGAAAGAACATGTTCATTCTTTGCGCGGAAGTCCGCGAGCACTGCATAGCCGTCAATGAAGACAGTGCAGTGCCTCGTGGTCCTACCGCCGCCGCCGGCTGCCAGGCTGAATCTCCGCTCGGTGAATTCCGTGAGCGGAGATTCAGCTACAAATCTGTAGTGTGAACATACCCTTAGGCTGATGCCCTTGGTTACTACTGCAGTATTGCACCTGACTTCAGCCTTCCTTTAGATAATATATTCTCTTTAATGTGTGTAATTATTCTCCCACCATCCCTCTCTCTCTGTGTCAGGAGGGTCTGCGTGTCCTGGAGGGTCTGGCAGCTTCTGGGCTACGTTCCATCCGTTTTGCCACGGAGGTTCCGGGATTGCAGAGCATTGTGGCCAATGACTTCTCTGCCAGTGCGGTGGAGCTGATCAAAAGAAACATACAGTTCAACAGCGTGGAGCACCTGGTGACCGCCAGCTACAGTGATGCCAGGTGAGACCCCAAGGTTGGAACCAAAGAAGTCTAGTAATAGAAAAACATAGCTGCTGTCTTCCAAAAATGCCACGACACCCACCAATGTATTGCAGCTCAGCCCCATTTGCGCCAAAAGTGCTGCCATACCTTGCGCAACCCATTAACAGGTGCGGTGCTGCTTCTGGAACAAAGCCGCCATGTTTTTTTTTACAGTACTTTAAAGTTTCCAGGTCATTAAAAAAAATAAAAATAATAATAATAATAATAATTTTCTAAAGATTTAATTGGTCACTGTTCAGACCCTGCCCAATTGCTAGAATGTGCAGGGAGAAGCATGCGGCGGTGCGCTTCACTCCCCTGCTTGCAGTGATCTCAGTCCAGTTACACTACAGCATCTACATTATAATGGACTAAGTCTCCTGCAACTGGATGGAGATCACAACGAGCCGGGGAGTGAAGCACAAAGCTGCATGCTTCCCCCCCTCTGCCTGTTCTAATAGAGACCAGTGGAGACCACGACCAATTGAAATGCTTGCCAGGGACACTTTAAAAGGATTCCATGCATTAGAGTTTTTTTTTTCCCCAGCTTTAGACAAACACGACTGCATTCTTGCGAAAAACGGCTCCGTACCTGTCCATAGGTTGCGTTTGGTATTGCAGCTCAGTTCCAGTGACTTTATTATTTGGACTGGTCTGCAATACCACACCCAACCTGAGAATAGGTGTGGCGCCGTTTTTAAAATTAGACGGCAGGTTTGTTTTTCTAATATTCATGGCTCTTTTTTTTTTTTTTTTATCTCAGCTGCCGTATAGATTTTTATTGGATAAAGGGGACAACAAGTCCCAGCTTGACTTCCTACAGTGCTGTAGATACATGACAAGATGTGCAGAGGCTCCTTTTCTACAGCACAGGCCAGTGTTTGTCAACTATGGTGTCTCTACCTGTTGCAAAACTACAACTCCCAGCATGCCCGGACAGCCGTTGGCTGTCCGGGCATGCTGGGAGTTGTAGTTTTGCAACAGCTGGAGACACTCTGCTTGGGAAACGCTGACAAAGGCACAGATACCCTGGACAAGCTCTTCTGCATTTATGCATCTGTTTTAAAGAGGTATTCCATGAAAAAAAAAAACATTTTTTTCATATCAACTGGCTCCAGAAAGTTAAACAGATTTGTAAATTACTCCAATTAAAAATTGTAATCCTTCCAGTACTTATCAGCTGCTGAAGTTGAGTTGTTCTTTTCTGTCTGACCACAGTGCTCTCTGCTGACACCTGCTGTCTGTCTCAGGAACTGTCCAGAGCAGGAGAGGTTTGCTATGGGGAACTCTGTACAGTTCCTGAGACAGACAGTTGTCAGCAGAGAGCACTGTGGTCAGACAGAAAATAACAACTCAACTTCAGCAGCTGATAAGTACTTGAAGGATTAAGATTTTTTAATAGAAGTAATTTACAAATCTTTTTAAAGGGGTATTCCAGGCAAAAGCTTTTTTATTATATATATATATATCAACTGGCTCCGGAAAGTTAAACAGATTTGTAAATGACTTCTATTAAAAAAATCTTAATCCTTCCAATAGTTATTAGCTTCTGAAGTTTTCTGTCTAACTGCTCAATGATGATGTCACGTCCCAGGAGCTGTGCATGATGGGAGAATATCCCCAAAGGAGCTGGACAGCTCCCGGGACGTGAGTCATCAGAGAGCAGTTAGACAGAAAACAACAACTCAACTTCAGAAGCTAATAACTATTGGAAGGATTAAGATTTTTTAATAGAAGTAATTTACAAATCTGTTTAACTTTTCGGAGCCAGTTGATATATAAAAAAAATTTTTTTGCCTGGAATACCCCTTTAACTTTCTGGAGCCAGTCGATGGAATAACCCTTTAAGTATAGGATCCCTTTTTTTGGAATGAGATTTTTTAATAGTGCCAATTAGAGTATTACTTTATTACCAGCTATACCAGTCATTGCTCTGGAACCTGGCATGTGCCACTTTCCATACATGAAGCTGTGTTCCTGGCATCTCCAGGTGGATAGACGTTCTGTTGCGGGTGGAGCAGGGCACGTAGGAGCATTTCTTACCGCAAACATAACAATTACGTGAATAATATACATAGGAATGCTGCCTATCGGTAACAAGCGGCATCACTGACTCACCGCAATTGGGGTTTGTTATAATGATTGTTTATTATGCCTTGGGTGCCTGGAGACGTCTTAAGGTTGGCATTGTAAATAGCCTTAAAGACTTTAGGGAGATTAATCAAAACCCGTCCATAGGAAAAAGTTACTGAGTTGCCCATAGCAACCAATCAGATCACTACTTTCATTTTTGAAAAAGGCCTCTGCAAAATGAAAGCAGTGATCTGATTGGTTGCTATGGGCAACTCAGCTACTTTTTCCTCTGGACGGGTTTTGATAACGCTCCCCCAGGGTGCCCTAAAATTAGCTACATTTCCGAACTGAATATTCTCTGTGGAAATTCCACAGTGTGAACATAGCCTTAGGGTTCATGTGCACTATGTAATCGGAGATCACGAGCGTGGCCAGCTAGGATGGCGTGGGCATTGCCGCTCGCCATAGACGTCAATGCATTCCGCTCGAGATTCCGCTGACAGAATAAACGTGTTTGCTCTTTCGACTGTGGAATTCCAGCGGAGGAAAGTTGTGTGCTGTACACCGGAATCCTATGGACATCTATGGGACATGGCTGCATCGGAATTTCAAAGCAAAATTTCTGAAATTCCAAAGTGTGCATGGGCCCTAACATGAGAACTACATGTCAATCTGTCACCACTAGGGGGCCTGCATACTTACTGGAGGGAGGTAGGTAGATAGATATGAGAGAGAGAGAGAGATATGAGATAGATAGATATGAGAGAGAGAGAGAGATATGAGATAGATAGATATATATGAGAGAGATAGATATGAGATAGATAGATAGATAGATAGATAGATAGGAGATAGATAGATAGATAGATAGGAGATAGATAGATAGATATGAGATAGATAGATATGAGAGAGATAGATATGAGAGAGATAGATATGAGAGAGATAGATATGAGAGAGATAGATAGATAGATATGAGATAGATAGATAGATATGAGATAGCTATGAGATAGATAGATAGATAGATATGAGAGAGAGAGATAGATAGATAGATAGATATGAGAGAGATAGATATGAGATAGATAGATAGATAGATAGATATGAGATAGATAGATAGATATGAGATAGCTATGAGATAGATAGATAGATAGATATGAGAGAGAGAGATAGATAGATAGATATGAGAGAGATAGATAGATAGATAGATATGAGAGAGATAGATAGATAGATATGAGATAGATAGATAGATATGAGATAGATAGATAGATATGAGAGAGAGATAGATAGATATAAGATAGATAGATATGAGAGAGAGAGAGATATGAGAGATAGATATGAGAGAGAGAGATAGATAGATAGATATGAGAGAGATATAGATATGAGATAGATAGGAGATAGATAGATAGGAGATAGATAGATAGGAGATAGATAGATAGATAGGAGATAGATAGATAGGAGATAGATAGATAGGAGATAGATAGATAGATAGGAGATAGATAGATAGATAGATAGGAGATAGATAGATAGATAGATAGATAGGAGATAGATAGATAGATAGATAGGAGATAGATATGAGATAGATAGATATGAGATAGATAGATAGATAGATATGAGATAGATAGATAGATATGAGATAGATAGATAGATATGAGATAGATAGATAGATATGAGAGAGAGAGATATGAGAGAGAGAGATAGATATGAGAGAGAGAGAGATAGATAGATATAAGATAGATAGATATGAGAGAGAGAGATATGAGAGATAGATATGAGAGAGAGAGAGAGAGAGAGAGAGAGAGAGAGAGATAGATAGATATGAGATAGATAGGAGATAGATAGATAGGAGATAGATAGATAGGAGATAGATAGGAGATAGATAGATAGGAGATAGATAGATAGGAGAAAGATAGATAGATAGGAGATAGATAGATAAATAGGAGATAGATAGATAGATAGGAGATAGATAGATAGATAGGAGATAGATATGAGATAGATATGAGATAGATATGAGATAGATATGAGATAGATATGAGATAGATATGAGATAGATATGAGATAGATAGATAGATAGATAGATATGAGATAGATAGATAGATAGATATGAGATAGATAGATAGATATGAGATAGATAGATAGATATGAGATAGATATGAGATAGATATGAGATAGATAGATAGGAGATAGATAGGAGATAGATAGGAGATAGATAGGAGATAGATAGGAGATAGATAGGAGATAGATAGGAGATAGATAGGGGATAGATAGGAGATAGATAGATAGATAGGAGATAGATAGATAGATAGATAGGAGATAGATAGGAGATAGATAGGAGATAGATAGGAGATAGATAGGGGATAGATAGGGGATAGATAGGAGATAGATAGATAGGAGATAGATAGATAGATAGATAGATAGATAGATAGATAGATAGATAGATAGGAGATAGATAGATAGATAGATAGATAGATAGGAGATAGATAGATAGGAGATAGATAGGAGATAGATAGATAGGAGATAGATAGATAGATAGATAGACATGAGATAGATAGATAGGAGATAGATAGATAGATAGATAGACATGAGATAGATAGATATGAGATAGATAGATAGATAGATAGGAGAGAGATAGATATGAGATAGATATGAGATAGATAGATAGATAGATATGAGATAGATAGATAGATAGATATGAGATAGATATGAGATAGATATGAGATAGATAGATAGATATGAGATAGATAGATAGATATGAGATAGATAGATAGATACGAGATAGATAGATATGAGATAGATATAAAAAAAACATATATATCTCTAGAATATGTAATCCGCTTCCTCCTTGTTCCTTTTTAGGATTTTGATGTATAACAAAATGGGAAAACACGACCGCTTCAACGTCATAGATCTGGATCCCTATGGGAGCCCCGCCATGTTCCTGGACGCAGCGGTGCAGAGTGTCAGTGAGGGAGGTAGGTGACACTTTTTTTTGCTGTAGTACTAAACATTTGAGCTGTGGAGATGTAGACTTTTCCATACCATGATGGCGTCTCCTGTGTCTCCTCCAGGGCTGCTCTGTGTTACCTGCACTGACATGGCCGTGCTGGCGGGTAACAGCGGGGAGACTTGCTATGGCAAATACGGCTCCATGTCCCTGAAGTCCAGATTCTGCCATGAAATGGTGAGGTTTGATCTATGGTTATGGGTCATTTTGGGATTCTACACATTGTATCACTGTCCTGGACTCATTTTTAGATCCTAAATCTGGCTTTTATGGCCATTAGGTGGCGCAGTATTCTAACGCTATCAATGGAGAGCATGTAAATCAGTGGCCTCCAAAGTGGACACCTTAAGATGTTGTAGTTTTGAAACAGCTGGAGGGCCACAGTTTAGAGACCACTGGTGTAAATCTTGTGATTCTGCCGTCCACAGGCCCTGCGTATCCTCTTACACAGCTTAGATCTGCACGCTAATTGTTACCAGCGTTACATCGTGCCTCTGCTTTGCGTTTCCGCTGACTTCTACATCCGGGTGTTTGTGCGAGTCTACACCGGCCAGGCCAAGGTTAAGATGTCTGCCAGGTAAGTGCCACTCCACAGACTATAGAAATATGACGTACCTGTATACATGACCACAAATTCTTACCTCCCCCCCCCCCCCCTCCCCTCCTTCTCTTCTTTATTCCCTTAGTAAACAAGCCATGGTATACAACTGCGTGGGCTGTGGAACGTTCCATCTGCAACGTATGGGGAGAGCTGTGGCTCAGGGAAACAAGTAAGGGGAACATTGTCGCTGCTTTACCGAAAATGAGCAAGGAGCCACTACATATCCAAAACTCTTTTAACTCTTCTAAAAATAGCACCACTCTTATCCTCAGTTTGTGTGCGGTATTGCGGTCCAGTTTCAGTGAATGGAGCTGAGTTGTAATACCACACACAACCTGAGGACAAAGGATGGCGCTGTGTTAAAAAAAAAAAAAATGCAGCGATATGTTCATCTAATCCTGGATAAAACCTCAGACAGAATAGAGGGAATGCTAAGCATGGTGACTGAGGTTAGAGCGCCCCCTTGTGGCTATTCATTTAAGGGATACTCCACTCCCCAGCATTTGGAACATTTCGTTCCGAACACTGAGTGCGGGCTTCAGGGGTCACCACGCCCCCTCATGATGTCACGCCCCGCCCCTCAATGCAAGTCTATGAGAAGGGGCGTTATGGCTGTCATGCCCCCTCCTATAGACTTGGATTGAGGTTGTGAGCGTGAGGTCATGCGGGGCGGGGCGACCCCTGAAGCCCGCACCCAGAGTTCGGAACTAAAAGTTGCGAACACTAGGGAGTGGAGTACCCCTTTAAATCTAGCTTACAGTGGCTGATAACAGGGAGAAATCGATTGCATTATTCTGCAGCTGTTCTGTACTGTTAGGTTAATGGCTGCCCTTTCCCTCCCAGTATGAAGTTCTCCGCCGGGACGGGTCCTCCCGTAGGAACCAACTGCGAGTTCTGCCATCAGAAGCATCAGGTAGAGGAGATCGCCCGTCACATTTCCGCCACCAGTGCCGCATCTGCGCCCATATAACATTCTGGCTCGTGTTTCAGGTCGGAGGACCCATATGGGCCGAGCCCCTACACGATGTCGCGTTTGTACAGAAAGTCCTGGCCGCTTCAGAGAGAAATCCGAAACGCTTCAAAACCGCAGACAGGATAGAGGGAATGCTGAGCATGGTGACTGAGGTGAGAGCGCTCCCTTATGGCTTGACAGGAGAATGGCTTTAAAGGGGTACTCCGGTGGAAAACTTTATTTTTTTTTTTAATCAACTGGTGCCAGTAAGTTAAACAGATTTGTCAATTACTTCTATTTAAAAATCTTAATCCTTCCAGTACTTATCAGCTGCTGTATACAACAGAGGAAGTTGTGTAGTTCTTTCCAGTCTGACCACAGTGCTCTCTGTTGTCCATGTCAGGAACTGTACAGAGCAGGATAGGATTGATATGGGGATTTTCTCCTGCTCCAGAGAGCACTGTGGTCAGACTGGAAAGAACTACACAACTTCCTCTGTTGTACTGGAAGAATGAATATATATAATTTTTTTTTTTTTTTACTGTATTTCTAAAACTTTAGTAAAAATTTAAAGTAAGAACAGCAAGTGGATTACACAGGTGGCCCAAATACAGCCATCAAATCAAACACAAACAATATCAGGGCGTAAACAGCACTAAGAACTGTAAAATACTATTGCAGTATATAATCACCACCCCAAAAGTGTAAATCGTGAAATCATTATGGCCAAAATCCTACAAATATTTAATAACCTCAAGGAGGGTGGGGAGGCACCTCCAACAACCAGCATAAAAACATAGGAGTCATATAAAACAAGAACATAAAAACAAATAAAGACAAACATAGAGAACACACAACAGAACATAGACAACACGAAAGACAAAAGGAGAGAGCCAAGGAAAGGGAAAAAGAGAAGAGGAACTAGAAAGAAAGCGAATCAGGGGGATGGTTGATGAGAAAAGCAGTCCCATGGTTCCCAGACAGATAGAAACAAGGGGATAGTATTGTTTAGGGAGGCCGGGAGCGATTCGAGGGAACGAATCTCGCGCGCTCGCGCAATCAGATCAGCCTCAGACGGAGGAAGAGTCTTTTCCAACACTTAGCAATAAGAGTCTTGGCAGCAAGAACTATGTGCATAAAAAGTCTAAAAGGCTTCTTAGTTAAAACTCAAGAAGACAAATACAAAAGATGGGGTAAAGGATCCGGGGGTACAGACACACCCAACACTCCCTGAATCAGGTGACTCACCATTCTCCAAAAATCTACAATCAATGGGCAAGACCTAAATACAGTGATTCCTCAACATATGATGGTAATCCGTTCCAAACGAACCATTGTTTGTTGAAACCATCACATGATGAGGGATCCATGCAATGTAAAGTATAGGACAGTGGTCTACAACCTGCGGACCTCCAGATGTTGCAAAACTACAACACCCAGCATGCCCGGACAGCCGTCTCCGTCCATCGCTGTCGCCGCGTGCCAGGGATGTCCCCGACGCTTTGGGAAGGCCTCTGCTTCCCCGGCATCCGCGCTCTCCGTCGCCGCCATCACGACGCTACGCGCGCCGCTCCTATTAGATGACGGGACGGCGTGCGCAGTGACGTGATGACGTCGATGGAGAGCGCAGACGATGCAGAGGATCCTGAAGAGGACGCGCCGGAGCCCCGAGGACAGGTAAGTGATCGTCAGCGGACCACACGGGGCACCGTAAACGGCTATCCGGTGGCAGCTGAAGCAGTCTGCGCTGCCGGATAGCCGTTTATATGATGGCCCCGACATACAAAAGCATTGTATGTTGATGCTGCCTCTGAGAGGCCATCGTATGTTGAAATTATCGTATGTCGGGGTCCCAAGACCCTTTCCACATCACCAACATTGGGGCAGAATAGAGGGATTTAATTTGTTTAATAATTCCAGGGTGTGGCTCCATCCCATAAGTAGTTTTATACTGAGTTTCTTTGTTCACAATGCATATAGAAGCCTTTGAAGCCCTTTACCAAATTAACTGCCACTGCCAACAGCGCTTATAGTGACGAGAAGGGGCATCCCCCGAAGGACATGTCAGTAGAACAGAGTAAATATCGAAGAGAAGTCCCCTCGTCTGAGGGCCACAACAACATAAATGCACAAAACTGGTAGGTAGAGACACCTTGGTAGAGCCTAGCGTAGAGGCCATATAATGTTGCAGGTAGTGGAACCACTCGGAGGAGGGGAGATCCCATCTAGAAGACAGTTGTTCAAAGGGCAAGAGTGCGAGAAAGGGCGTCCACCACGTCAGCCCAGCAAAAGAGACCCCTGGAGCCCCACTCCCGCACCATATCAAAGGACAGACCAGAGGGAAAAGCAGGGTGATAAAGACCACAAGGGGGGGAAACAGCCTAAATTTCCTGGAGCATTACATCCAAACGTAGCGGAAAAAGGACATTGGGCCCGGGGCAGTGGCGGGAGGTGCGGCACTCCAAAGGAGGGAATTAGGGTGGATTGAAGCCAACCACAACTTCTCTAATTCCATCCACCGACTAAACACATGAAAAGTAGACCATGCCGCCAGGTGACGCAAATGCGCCGCCCAGTAATATTTAGTAACATCCTCCGGGACAGCCAAACCACCCAGTGACTTAGCTAGCATCACTGACATTGGGAGACTATG
This sequence comes from Hyla sarda, assembly GCF_029499605.1. Lineage (NCBI taxonomy): Eukaryota > Metazoa > Chordata > Amphibia > Anura > Hylidae > Hyla > Hyla sarda. The sequence goes on from NC_079192.1 coordinate 30,563,128, forward strand.
TCGCTTACCATCCCACATAAAACGGAAAATGGCCGATTGAAAATACCGCAATATCGATAACGGAACATGAACTGGTAGGGTTTAAAAAAAAATTAAGTAATTTAGGTAAAATCATCATTTTGATCGCCGCTATATGTCCAAAAAACTAAATATATTGGGACCGCCATTTTTCTATTAAGGCCCGAAGTTCCCTAAAGAGAGAGGGGAAATTAACAGAATAAAGGGTAGAATAGCGAGAGGAGAGTTGAACACCCAAATATTTAATAGAAGAAGAGGACCATTTAAAAGAATAGTTAGCATGTAAATGGGTGTGCAGAGGAGCAGGGAGATTAAGAGGGAGGGCCTCTGTTTTAGAGAGGTTGACCTTCTAACCAGAAACGGCACCAAAAGAATGAAGAACCCTATACAGGTTGGGAAGGGAAAGCAGCGGGTTAGAAAGGACGAGGAGAAAATAATCTGCAAATAGGCAGATTTTAAATTCTCTATCATGAAGAGAAATCACAGAGATGTCTGGATCCCCCCGGATCATAGCAGCAAGAGTTTCAATACATAATGCGAAAATCAGGGGGGACAACGGACAACCTTGTCTAGTGCCGTGGGAGAAGAAGTGTTGGGTAGCTTGAGAGAAGCAGTGGGAGAAGAATAAAGACCCCGCAGTGCATTAAAAAAAAATCACCAGAGATACCAAACTTCTGAATGGTGGCAAAAAGGAAGGGCCAACCCAGCCCATCAAAGGCTTTTTCGGCATCCAGACTAAGAACCAGAGCCTGCTCAGACCCTAGATTGATGAAGTCAAGTAAGGTCTACTACGCGCGTAGTGTTGTCGCCTCCCTGGCTGCAAGGAATAAAACCGACCTGCCGAAGACTTTAGAAAACAATTTAAAATCAGAGTTAAGCAAGGCAATAGGCCTATAACTGGAGCAGTCATGAGGGTCTTTGCCAGGCTTAGGTATCAGGGTAATCGGAGTGTAAAAAAGACTGCGGAATCCCTTCTCCCCCCCCCATGAAAGAGTTAAAGAGAGGGAAGCTGAGAAGGAAGAGATTAAAGACTAGAGTAATAGTCCACAAAAAGATGGGACATCTTATCAGGGTGGTAATGAAGAGTGCCAGAGGATTCCTTAAGAGCTGAAGATGATTGAGCCACTGCACGGTCCTGCAAACGCCTGGCTAACATAGTATGGGCCTTATTTCCCTTTTCATACAAGCGCTGCTGAGCAAACAATAACTGCTGCTTAACTTTATGCAGCGTTAGATCAGTTAAACGAGCCCGGGCAGTGCCTAAGTGCCTTAATACAGAAAGGGAAGAAGCAGACAGTAAAAGAGCCTCAAGCTGGGCAATCTCTGCACGAAGCTCCTTGGACAGAGCCAGAGAATCACACTTCAAACGGGACCCTAGGGCAATACAATGCCCCCGAACCACTGATTTATGAGCTTCCCACAGCACAGCCTGGCAGGTAACCGAACCATCATTGGTTGCAAAGTACTCAGTCAAGCAAGTCTGGATCAACTCCTGGGCGGGCAGAGATTTAAGTAGAGAATCATTAAGACAGCGCCTGGAAAAAGGAGGAGAGAAAGAAAGCAAAATCGGACTATGGTCAGACCAGGAAATAAGCTCTAGGGAGGCACCGGAAAGCATACGGACCATGGGACGATTACAGGAAAAATAATCTATACGCATGTGTAATTTATGAGGGTAGGAATAAAAATGAAAGGATCGATCCGTTGGGTGGTTGATCCACCAAAGATCATACAGCAACAAGGCCCGAAGGATTCGACAGAAAATGGAAGCTAAACGCAGTTGAGCTGGGGAGGGAGGGGTAGCAGAAAGAGAAAAGACTGTCCATAGAAGGTGAGAACATAACAGGAGAGGTTTGCCCCCGAGGGAACCTTCTACAATAACATATCTCCAAGAGGGATCAACATAGGAGGAGGAAACCTGCAGAGGGCAGGACCATGAAAAGAGAATAGCCACCCCAGCAGACTTCTTATCAGATTGAGCAGAATCGACCTGGGATAGAGATGGAGGAGAAACTGAAAAGATTCAGCACGGTCAAAGTGTGTCTCCTGGAGAAAAACTATATCAGCGCGCAGCGATACCAACTCCCACTGCAGAAGGCGCCGTTTAGGAGGAATTGGTGCCCTTAATGTTCAGAGAAACCCACTTTACCATGATGAGGGAGGGGAAAAAAGAAAGCCAATAAAGAGAAACACTCACACCCGACTCCAGAGAGGGTACTAGGGACCAGCAGTAGATACAACCACTTGCACCGCATGAACGACAAGACCCCTTACCAGAGGAACCTAAAAGAAAATAGGAAGAAGAGGGAAGAAAATAGAGCGACAACAAAAGGACAAAGAAAATGGACTACAAAGGGATAAAAACACAGCAGACAGGACCAGAGGACAACAAATCCAACAGTTTACCAATGACCTTCCGGTCAAAGAGGAGGCTAGGATTTCAGGGGGAAACATACGTAACCCTTGGGTCATGAAGACCCATTCCATTGTCACAGCTTCAAGTAGGAGAACGTCTCAAGAGACGAACCTCCAGGAAAGGAGCAAACCCGCCCCCAAGGTTGTGCCAAAAGGAAATACACATCAAAACAAATCAATGGTGACCAAAAATGCAAAAGAGAATAAACAGAAATTATTATGCATAAAACAGAAAAAACTGCATTGCAAATCAGGAGAGAGTCAGACCCTCAAGGCAGCCCAAGAATAAGATACCCTGGAGAAAACAGCAATGCATAGGATCCCACTCGAGGAGGCGCAGACTGAGGGCCTCCTAGGCTTTGAGAGGCAGATTTCCGTCCTGGACCGGACAGTCTAGTATGGACAGGTTGCCACACTGGAGGGAGGGGAGGAGGAGATGGAGTCAAACCTCAATCAACCATCTGAGGCACTGGCAAGTCCAGGGCAGAGCAGAAGTCTGGAAAATCGGAAAATGAGCGCAGAACCGCAGAGTGTCCATCCTTTCGGGCAGTAAGGGGAAGTTCCACCTGTACAGCACCTGATCGGTCCGAAGAACAGCCAGGAAGGACTGGAGCATTCGACCATTAACGAAGGGTGATCCAGGATAAGTCCTGATACAATTGGATCGGAGCTCCATTAAAGTCAAAGTTCTTTAAAGAATGGGCCTTAGCCATGATTGCCTCCTTAAGCTGAAAGTCATGCACACAAAAGAATAACATCCCGGGGTGAGCCAGCGGCAGACTTGGGGCGAAGAGCAAAATGAGCCCTATCCAATTTGATCTTATGAGAAGAGGGATCGCCCAGAATGAGGTTGAAGATAGCTTCCAGAGTCACATGCAGGTCTTCCTCCTGGGTCGCCTCTGGGAGACCCCTCACCCTAATATTGTTGCGCCTCCCACAGTTATCCAAGTCCTCCACATGGTCATGGAGATCGCTGAGAAATTCTGACTGGGAGGCAATAGTAGACTGTAATTGAGCAACGTAGCCCCGGGTAGCATCATAATTGAGCAACGTAGGCCCAAGTAGCATCATGGGCATCATGTTGTAAGTCCTGGCGGAGAGAGGAAATTTCCGCCCTACAGGTGTCTAACTTGAGCTATTAGGGAGTAGAAGTCTTTGGTGGGAATGTGGGAAAGGAGCAGACTCCAATCAGCAGGTGCAGGGAACAGAGCTCAAGAGCCACTTCTGAAAGGGCATCCCAGGAAGGGCCATCCACAGCAGGCCTAGAGGACCCACAAGGCCCCAGTGAGGTAGGGGGGGCCCTGAGGGGTGAAGCACGGGGCTCCAGCACTCAGCCTAGCAGCCAACATGGCCCTCTGAGGTTTGGGGGCGATGAGTGCAGAAGGGCTTGCAGGGGAAGAAACAGCAGAGTCAAGGTAGTGAGTGCCAGGTGGTAGGACCCAGGCACCTGGAGCAGCAGGTCTCCACCAAAGACCACTGAGTCAGGGGGGCCAGCAGCAGGAGTCCCAGCACTAGGAGAGGAGGGTGCAGAGCCTCCCACTATAGCTGCCCAAGATGGCAGCCTGCCGTCCGGGGAGGAGGGGGAGTACAGAGCACTTTGTTGGGTGAAGAGAAGATTCTCGGTAGCACCACTCACCTCCACAGATGGCTGTAGGCTGATGTGATCCGTGGAGTCACTGGGAAGCAGAGCCTGTGTAGAGTGCCGCATGGCAGCAGGAGGGTCAGTCACTGTGAGGACTGTGACAGCAGGAGGAGAGGAACTGGTAGCTGATCAGCAGTGGGATCCGGGGACAGAGTGCACAGTGCTGGCGGGGGAGATAAGTTAGGCAGAGGTGCGTCCCCCGGCATCTCAGAAGTCCTCTGTGGTGGTGCTGGGAGGTCGGCAGCAGTCGGGTGAGCCGGCCCAACGGAGTGGGAACGCAGGCCGAGCGCCGGGCCTGTAATGGCGGCAGGGCTGCACGGAGTCTGTGGCAGGGGCTGCGGTAACAACCGTGCGATTCCTCCAGGAGGCACGGAGGACCACCGGGTAGCAGGGGAACGCCTCTTGGGTCTGCGGAGGCTTCTCTCCATCGACTATAGCCAGGTCACCAGGGGTAAAAAGCTAATGAAGCGCCTCAGAGAGCAGGAGCTCAGCACCTACGTGGCCATTTCTCACTTCGGCTGGGACAAAGATGACACGGCCTCCGGACAGGTTTGCATTCTGACTGGTATGGGGACCCCTAGTGTTTTTTTTTATATTCAACATTTTCTATATAAAGGTGTGAAATTGGGTCTGGTATGGGGACCCCTAGTGTTCGTGTTTATGTGCAACGTTTTCTATATAAAGGAGTGGAATTTTTTTTAATTAAGTATATTACAAAAGTTAATGTTTGTCCAAGACATATAACATATAAAAACATTTTGCACCTGACTGTGCCCATTTAAAGGGGAACTCCTGTGGGAAAAGAATGTTTTGAAATCAACTGTCTCCATAAAGTGAAAGAAATTTGTAAATTACTTCTATTTAAAAATCTTAACCCTTCCAGTACTTATCAGCTGCTGTATACTACAGATACATTTGTGCAGTTCTTTCCAGTCTGACCACAGTGCTCTCTGCTGACACCTCCTGTCCATGTCAGGAACTGTCCAGAGCAGAAGAAGGGATTTGCTTTTTAATTTGGACAGTTCCTGACACGGACAGAGGTGTCAGCAGAGGGCACTGTGGTCAGACTGGAAAGAACTGCACAATTTTCTCTGTAGTATTCAGCAGCTGATAAGTACTGGAAGGGTTAACATTTTAAAATTGAAGTAATTTACAAATCTGTTTAACTTTCTGGCACCAGTTGAAAACATTTGCTTTCTACTTGTTTCCAAGGGAGTCACCCTTTAAAATTCAGCGCGCCTATAATATCACAGATTTTTTTTCTCAGACTGCAGGGACATTTTTTCCTCTACTGTGAATAGTGTGGTAAATTTGTAACCTGAGCTTGTGGATAGTCAGTCTAAAACAGGGTTTCCCAACCAGTGTGCCTCCAGCTGTTGCAAAACGACAACTTCCAGCATGCCCGGACAGCCGTTGGCTGTCCGGGCATGCTGGAAGTTGTCGTTTTGCAACAGCTGGAGGCACACTGGTTTGGAACACTGGTCTAAATGGTAAATAAATTCCTTCCTGTAGATGTCGGGCAGTGTCTGCCTTGTGCCAGGTTGCTAAATATTATCCTGATCCAGCTTTCCCAGACTGCAGGGACATTGTTCCTCGTGTGGAAATGCTGGGTGCCCCCCCCCCCCCCCCATGTCAAGTCACAATCAGCTGAATGGCGTTTTTGTGCTTTGTTTCTTTGCAGGAGCTGAATATCCCGTTGTATTACACCATGGACAACCTGAGCAGCACCGTCCGATGTAACACTCCCTCGCTGCTCCAGTTTCGGTGAGTTATTGGTATCCTTGTGTTTCATCTCTCCGGTCCTTTATGTTTACAGCAGGGACGACTTAACCCACTGTCTTCCAGGTCTGCCCTGCTGAATGCTGACTACAAGGTGTCGCTGTCACACGCCTGTCAGAACGCCATAAAAACAGACGCCCCACCCTCCGTTATCTGGGACATAATGAGATGCTGGGTGAGTGACTTTTACATTGTTTCCACCCCCCCCCCCCCCCCCCCAAGGCGACATGTGACATAAAGTCATGGCCGTAAATGTTGGCACCCCTAAAATTTTCATAGAAAATGAAGTATTTCTCACAGAAAAGGATTGCAGTAACACACGTTTGCTATACACATGTTTATTCCCTTTCTGTGTATTGGAACTAAACCCAAAAAAGGGAGGAAACAAAGCAAATTGGACAAAATGTCACAACAAACTCCAAAAATGGGCTGGACAAAATTATTGGCACCCTTTCAAAATTGTGGATAAATAAGATTGTATCAAGCATGTAATGCTCCTTTAAACTCACCTGGGGCAAGTAACAGGTGTGGGCAATATAAAAATCCCAGCTGAAAGCAGATAAAAAGGAGAGAAGTTCACTTAGTCTTTGCATTGTGTGTGTCTGTGTGTGCCACACTAAGCATGGACAACAGAAAGAGGAGAAGGGAACTGTCTGAGGACTTGAGAACCAAAATTGTGGACAAATATCAACAATCTCAAGGTTACAAGTCCATCTCCAGAGATCTAGATTTGCCTTTGTCCACAGTGCACAACGTTATCAAGAAGTTTGCAACCCATGGCACTGTAACTAATCTCCCTGGGCGTGGACAGAAGAGGAAAATTGATGAAAGGTTTCAACGCAGGATTGTTCAGATGGTGGATAAGCAGCCCCAAACAAGTTCCAAGGATATTCAAGCTGTCCTGCAGGCTCAGGGAGCATCAGTGTCAGCACGAACTATCCGCCGACATTTAAATGAAATGAAACGCTATGGCAGGAGACCCAGGAGGACCCCGCTATGGAGGAGGCCCAGGAGGACCCCACTATGGAGGAGGCCCAGGAGGACCCCACTATGGAGGAGGCCCAGGAGGACCCCACTATGGAGGAGACCCAGGAGGACCCCACTGCTGACACAGACATAAAAAATCAAGACTACATTTTGCCAAAATGAACTTGAGTAAGCCAAAATCCTTCTGGGAAAACGTCTTGTGAACAGATGAGACCAAGATAGAGCTTTTTGGTAAAGCAAATCATTCTACTGTTTACAAAGAAAAGAACACAGTACCTACAGTGAAATATGGTGGAGGTCAATGATGTTTTGGGATTGTTTTGCTGCCTCTGGCACTGGGGGCCTTTAATCTGTACAAGACATCATGAAATCTGAGGATTACCAATGGATTTTGGGTCGCCCTGTACAGCCCAGTGTCAGAAAGCTGGGTTTGCGTCCGAGATCTTGGGTCTTCCAGCAGGACAATGACCCCAAACATACATCAAAAAGCACCAGAAATGGATGGCAACAAAGCGCTGGAGAGTTCTGAAGTGGCAGCAATGAGTCCAGATCTAAATCCCATTGATCACCTGTGGAGAGATCTTAAAATTGCTGTTGCGGAAAAGGCGCCTTCCAATAAGAGACCTGGAGCAGTTTGTAAAGGAAGAGTGGTCCAACATTCCGGCTGAGAGGTGTAAGAAGCTTATTGATGGTTATAGGAAGCCACTGATTTCAGTTATTTTTTTCCAAAGGGTGGGCAACCAAATATTAAGTTAAGGGTGCCAATAATTTAGTCCAACCCATTTTTGGAGTTTGGTGACATTATGTCCAATTTGCTTTTTTTCACTCCCTTTTTTGGTTTAGTTCCAATACACACAAAGGGAATAAACGTGTATAGTATAGTATGCAATAGTATAGCATTGTTCAGTATAAGCAATCTAATGATTACTTATAAAAGTCCCCTAGAGGGATTTAAAGGAGAACTGCAGCCTTAGACAACTTATACCCTATCTTCAGGGGATAAGTGTCTGATTGTGGGGGGTCCGATCACTGGGAACCCCCCGCGTTCTCCCGTACAGGGACCCTGAACTGCCGCGGCTCTGCGCGGAAAATGCTTCTGTCGTCGACTTCACTAAGAGGTCAAGAGACACGACCCCTCCATTCAGCTCTATGGGAGAAGCAGGGATGCACCAACGCTGCATCTCAGAGATAGATCCCATATAGATGCATGGAGGGGGTCAGACACTTATCCCTTATCCTGGGGATTGGGGATAAGTTGTCTAAGGCTGCAGTACTCCTTTTTAAAAAGAAACAAAAAAAAAAAAAACACTTCCAGTGTACCAGGATATTAGGAAAAAAAATTTCAAAAAAAAAAAATTCTAACGGGACACTTAATAAAAATTCAACCCATCCCTTTAAAGGGGTACTCCGCCCCTAGACATCTTATCTCCTATCCAAAGGATAGGAGATAAGATGTCAGATCACCGGGGTCCCGCTGCTGGGGACCCCGGGGATCGCTGCTGCAGCACCCCGCTATCATTACTGCGCAGAGCGAGTTCGCTCTGTGCGTAATGACGGGCGATACAGGGGCCGGAGCAGCGTGACATCATGGCTCCGCCCCTCATGACATCACGGCCCGTCCCCTTAATGCAAGTCTATGGCAGGGGGCGTGACAACCGCCACGCCCCCTCCCATAGACTTGTATTGACGGGGGCGGGCCATGATGCCACGAGGGGCGGAGCCGTGACATAATGATGCTCTGGCCCCTGTATTGCCCATCATTACGTGCAGAACGATCTCGCTCTGCGCAGTAATGATAGCGCAGTGGCGATTCCCGGGGTCCCCAGCAGCGGGACCCCGGCGATCTGACATCTTATCCCCTATCCTTTGGATAGAGGATAAGATGTCTAGGGGCGGAGTACCCCTTTAAGAGGGGGTACTCCAAAAAACTTTTTTTTTTTCCCAAATCAACTGGTGCCAGAAAGTTTATACAGATCTGTAAATTACTTCTATTGAAAAATCCTAATCCTTCCAGTACTTATCAGCTTCTTTTCATTCTGACCACAGTGCTCTCTGCCGACACCTCTGTCTGTATCAGGAACTGTCTAGAGCAAATCCCCCTAGCGAACCTCTCCTGCTCTGGACAGTTCCTGACATGGGCAGAGGTGTCAGCAGAGAGCACGGGGGTCTGACCGGAAAGAACTACACATCTTCCTCTGGAGCATACAGCAGTTGATAAGTACTGGAAGAGTGAATATTTTTATATAGAAGTAATTTACAGATCTGTAGAACTTTCACCAGTTGATTTGAAAACATTTTTCTTTATACCCCTTTAAGTACAGACCTGCATTGTTCTGACTATATTTGAAATTTCTGCTGTTCTGAGTAATTGGACCTCAATATTAATCAGCTACGTTGCTCATAATCCGGCACAAGACAATTTTTTGTATGTCAGATTTCAGTACCATGAAGTAAGAGACAGAGTATTAGACTAAGATCTAAATAGATTCCATCCTCAATAGGAGAAACTGAATCCGGTGAAGAGAGAGAAGCTGTCGGAGACCAGCCCGGCCCATCACATCCTCAGTAAAGAGCCCAGGTAGGTGTAACGTAGTACGTCTGTATGTTATAGTTTCCTTTTAGAGATGAGCGAACTTACAGTAAATTCGATTCGTCACGAACTTCTCGGCTCGGCAGTTGATGATTTATCCTGCATAAATTAGTTCAGCTTTCAGGTGCTCCGGTGGCTGGAAAAGGTGGATACAGTCCTAGGAAAGAGTCTCCTAGGACTGTATCCACCTTTTCCAGCCCACCGGAGCACCGGAAAGCTGAACTAATTTATGCAGGAAAAGTTATCAACTGCCGAGCCGAGAAGTTCGTGACGAATCGAATTTACTGTAATTTCGCTCATCTCTATTTCCTTTTATGTTCGGTGATAACTTTGCTCTCTTCTGGGTGAATTATTTGCAGTTTTCAGGCTAATTTCGAAATTCGACAAGACGCCAATCCAAACTCCCGGAAGATGGGCCTAAAGCGCTTTCAGGAAAATCCAGAGGCCAACTGGGGGCCTAAAGCCCGAGCCAAAGCTGGGTAATTATACAGTCTGTAACCTGAGCTGGGGATAGTCAGTCTACATTAGTGTTTCCCAACCAGTGTGCCTCCAGCTGTTGCAAAACTACAACTCCCAGCATGCCCGGACAGCCGTTGGCTGTCCGGGCATGCTGGGAGTTGTAGTTTTGCAACAGCTGGAGGCAGGCTGGTCTTAAATGGTGTTAAATTAATTCCTTCCTGTAGAGGTTGGGCAGTGCCTGCTTTGTCATCATGCTGGGTACACCTGGCACTGTGATCGATTTTGCAATTTAATTATAGTATTCAACAGGACATGTAGTGATTAGAGATGAGCGAACTTACAGGAAATTCGATTCGTCACGAACTTCTCGGCTCGGCAGTTGATGACTTTTCCTGCATAAATGAGTTCTGCTTTCAGGCGCTCCCGTGGGCTGGAAAAGGTGGATACATTCCTAAGAGTCTCTTTCCTAGGACTGTATCCACCTTTTCCAGCCCACCGGAGCACCGGAAAGCTGAATTCATTTATGCAGGATAAGTCATCAACTGCCGAGCCGAGACGTTTGTGACGAATCGAATTTACTGTAAGTTCGCTCATCTCTAGTGATGGACACCAAGTGGACGTGAGCAGAACCGTAAATGCAGCTCTGGATGTGAGCGGAGATTCTTCCTAGTAATTATAGCCAGAGGCAAAATAGTTTTAAGGAGATCTGCAGCCATAGACACTTATCCTCTATCTGCAGGATGTCCTGGGGGGGGGGAGGTGTGGTTAACCCGCTGGGTCCCCGGCTCTGCCACGACCAACACCCCCCCTCCCCTCCTCCATGTATCTCTATGAGAGAGGCGGAGATGCAGTGTTCGTGCATCCCCGCCTCTTCCATAGAGCTGTATGGAGGGGGCAAGTCCTTGACCTTAGTGAGGTCAACGACAGGCGTATTAGCCGTGGCAATGCCGGGTCCCCGTGCGGGAAGTTGCGGTCCCCCCCTAATTAGACACTGTGGATCGGGGATAAGTGTCTAAGATAGCAGCACTCCTTTTAATTTGTGTGTATTTCAGATGTAGATACATATAGTGGGCACAACATAGTCAAGAGGATTAGTCGTACGGTATTACGGTATTTCAGTACAATATAAGGGTGAATTTGAGGGTCTATTGGATACCTTCCATGAATCAGTCTTACATTGGTGGTCAGCAACTAGCATCTCTCCCCAGCCTTAAATGTAAATTAATTTTATTTAAAAATCTTAAAAAAAAAAAATAATAATAATTTAAATCAACTGGTTAGAGAAAGTTAAAAAGATTTGTGAATTACTTCTATTAAAAATTCGTAATCCTTCCAGTACTTATCAGCTGCTGTATACTACAGAGGAAGTTGTGTAGTTCTTTTCTGTCTGACCACAGCGCTCTGTGCTGACACCTCTGTCCGTATCAGGAATTGTCCAGAGCAGGAACAAATCTCCATAGCAAACCTATCCTGCTCTGGATAGTTCCCAAAACGGACAGAGTTGTCAGCAGAGAGCACTGTGGTCAGACAGAAAAGAACTACACAACCTCCTCTGGAGCATACAGCAGCTGATAAGTACTGGATGGATTAAGAATTTTTAATAGAGGTTATTTACAAATCTGTTTAACTTTCTGACAACAGTTGATTTAAAAAATAAATAAATGCTTTCCACCAGGTTACCCCCTTTAAGCGTGTTCCTTGCATGTCTGGGACCCTGTTACAGATGCAAGTCCTGGCTAGACCACTTGTCTATCAGCAACGGGACCTGATCGGGACTGTATAAGGCTGCATTCACACCACGTTTTTCTAATACAGTTCCCGTATCAGGTTTTTGATGAAAAACTGATTCCTCAAAACCGGACTAAACTCTATCAAAATGTGTGTACAAAATTTAACCCGTATACGGTTTGAAAAATGTCCGGTTGAATCCGTTTTTAATAAAAAAAAAAAAAAACTTATGATTTTAACTTTTCACTGCATTATGAATAAAGTTTCACTTGTTTGATTGAAATTCCAGGAAAAAAAACTGTGCAAAGTCAAAAAAAAACGTATGGAACCGTACGCACATACAGTTCTGTACGGTTCCCATCGACTCCCATGTTAAAAAAAAAAAAAAAACATATAGGGTTTAATACAGTTTTTCACCCGGATCAAAAACCGTGGTAGGCTACGGTTTTGGGTACGGGAAAAAAACGGACACAACCTGATGCATCATTTGGCATACGGTTTACAATGTTAAGTCAATGCATACGGTTTTCTATACGGTTCCGTACGGTTTTCACATTGAAAACGTATATGTGAACTGTAGTGCAAAAACGTGGTGTGAATGCAGCCTTAGGCTGGGTTCACACTACGATTTACAAATACGGTAACCATATACGGTTTTCCGCAAAAAAAACGTATATGACAGTATCCGAAAACGTATGCAAAGAGCATGCATTGTAAACCGTATTCCAAATGTTGTGTACGGTTGCATCCGTTTTGCTTCGGATACGGTTTTGCCGATTTTTCAACCGTAGGCAAAAACGCTGTCCACGTTTTTGCCTCCGGTTGGAAAACCGTAAGCGGTTCTTTTAACATTGTTGTCTATGAGAACCGTACACAGAATTTCAGAATACGGTTGCACACGGTTTTTCTAATCCGTTTTTTGGAGTTCACACATGCGCAGAAAGAATTTCAATAGAACAATAGTAACTTTATTAAATTGCTTGAAAACTAATTCCAACAAAATAGCAAAACCGTAGGCAAAAACGGATGCAAACGGATAGAACCGTACATACGTTTTGGAACCGTATACGGGGGAAAACCATATTTGGAGTCATACGGTTGTATACGATTGCATACGGTTTTTGCCATACGTTTTTTAGCGGAAAACCGTATACGGTAACCGTATTTGAAAAACTTAGTGTGAACCCAGCCTTACATGGAAGCAAAAAATAACCTGTAACATGATCACTTGAAACTAGCACAAGGATAGAAGTTTTAGTAGATTTTGCAACCTGCTCTTCGTCCTAAGTATAATGAGAGTTGTAGTTTATAGCAGGGTTTGCAACCTTTGGCTCTATAGTAGTGTCATACCGCAGTCACTGACGCCGTGTTGCCTCCTCAGGGGAGGAATCGCAACATCTCTGGAGGAGAGGAGGAAACACTTTCAGAACAAGAGAAAAGCCATCGTGGATGATACAAGCTTTAAACAGTTTACGTGCAAGAAGTACAAGCAGGTGAGTGACTGGAGCCGCTGAGACTTGTAGTGCGAGTTGATGCAGAGTAAGGGTGCGTTCACACGGCCATCTGTCCCTGTTTTTTTTTATCCCTGTTTCGGTTCCGTTCTTGCGGGCTATAACCGGATTAAAAACTGTGTCTTAAAGAAATCCCATTCATGTCAATGGGATTTTTTTTACAATCCGTTGACATCCGTTTGTACCCGTCTGCGCTCATTTCCGAAAGAGAAAAACGGATACAGTAAATTTAACATTGAAGTCTATGGAAAACGGATGAGCCTTTAATGTCATCTGTTTGCATCTGTTTTTACTTCTGAGCATGCTCAGAACAAAAAAATTAAACATATGTGGTATCGTCGCGTGCGTAAATGTCCGAACTATAAAAATATATAGTTAATTAAACCGCACGGTCAATGGCGTACACGCCAAAAAATTCTGAAGTCCAAAATAGCGTATTTTTGGTCACTTTATACCATTAAAAAAAGGGATCAAAAAGTTGATCAAAACAAAAATGGTACCGCTAAAAACTTCAGATCACGGCGCAAAAAATGAGCCTTCATAGCGCCCCATACATGGAAAAATAAAAAGTTATAGGGGTCAGAAGATGACAATTTTAAACGGATAAATTTTCCTTCATGTAGTTATGATTTTTTTCAGAAGTGCGACAAAATCAAACCTGTATAAGTAGGGTATCATTTTAACCGTATGGACCTACAGAATAAAGCAAGAGAAGGTGTCATTTTTACCAAAAAATGTACTGCGTAGAAACGGAAGCCCCCAAAAGTTACAAAATGGTGTTTTTTCTTCTATTTTCAACTCATCACTTTAGACCAAGATATGGAGGGTTAACTTCAATATATTAACCTATAGATTCCCCTAAGGAATCCAATAAAGACCCTATTTTCCCATATACATATGTACTTTATGGTGATCCCACAAGCTTTATTAAATAATAATAAATATTGTGCACTAAATGAAACAGAACCACACGGTTAAAAGATTAGCAAAGCAGCAGCTCGGTATGTATATTGTGTATAAATGTTCATTGTATAGAGGCTAACAACTCCTCCTCTGCTGTTAACCAATGAGCGTTCCTGCAGTACACGTCCTGCAACCAGAGCTGCTGCTGTGCTTTTAGCTTAAAAGAATCCCCTACTCTGCCCCACTCAACATGTTTCGCTGCTCCCGCAGCTTTGTCAAGAGGTAGCGGGCATGCGGGAGCAGAGAAACATGTTGAGGGGGGCAGAGTAGGGGATTCTTTTAAAGGGGTACTCCGCCCCTAGACATCTTATCCCTTATCCAAAGGATAAGAGATAAGATGTCAGATTGCCGCGGTCCCGCTGCTGGGCAGCCCAGGGATCCCCGCTGCAGCACCCCGCTGCTATCATAACAGCACAGAGCGAGATCGTTCTGCACGTAATGACGCGCAATACAGGGGCTGGAGCATCATTACGTCATGGCTCGGCCCCTTTCAATACAAGTCTATGGGAGGGGGCGCGGTGGTAGTCACGCCCCCTGCCATAGACTTGCATTAAGGGGACGGGCCGTGATGTCACGAGGGGCGGAGCCATGACATCACGCGGCTCCGTCCCCTGTATCGCCCGTCATTACGCACAGAGTGAACTCGCTCTGTGCTGTAATGATAGCGCAGTGCCGCAGCGGGGATCCCGGGGCTCCCCAGCAGCGGCACCGCAGCGATCTGACATCTTATCCTCTATCCTTTGGATAGGGGATAAGATGTCTAGGGGCGGAGTACCCCTTTAAAAGAATCCCCTACTCTGCCCCCCTCAACATGTTTCTCTGCTCCCGCATGCCCGCTACCTCTTGACAAAGCTGCGGGAGCAGCGAAACATGTTGAGGGGGGCAGAGTAGGGGATTCTTTTAAGCTAAAAGCACAGCAGCAGCTCTGGTTGCAGGACGTGTACTGCAGGAACGCTCATTGGTTAACAGCAGAGGAGGAGTTATTAGCCTCTATACATAGAACCACACACGGTTAAAAGATTAGCAAAGCAGCAGCTCGGTATGTTTATTGTGTATAAATGTTCAGTTTCATTTAGTGCACAATATTTATTATTATTTAATAAAGCTTGTGGGGTCACCATAAAGTACATATGTATATGGGAAAAATAGGGTCTTTATTGGATTCCCCTAGGGGAATCTATAGGTTAATCATTTCTTCCATTTTGTCGCACAATGATTTTTTTTTTCCATTTTGCTGTAGATTTTGGTAAAATGACTGATGTCATTACAAAGTAGAATTGGTGGCGCAAAAAAATAAGCCATCATATGGATTTTTAGGTGCAAAATTTAAAGGGTTATGATTTTTAGAAGGAAAGGAGGAAAAAACTAAAATGCAAAAAAACTGAAAAACGCTCAGTCCTTAAGGGGTTATCCAGGAAAAAAAAAATTTTTTTATATATATAAACTGGCTCCAGAAAGTTACAGATTTGTAAATTACTTCTATTAAAAAATCTTAATCCTTTCAGTACTTATGAGCTTCTGAAATTGAGTTGTTCTTTTCTGTCTAAGTGCTCTCTGATGACACGTGTCTCGGGAACCGCCCAGTTTAGGAGCAAATCCCCATAGCAAACCTCTTCTAAACTGGGCGTTTCCCGAGACACGTGTCATCAGAGAGCGCTCAGACAGAAAAGAACAACTCAACTTCAGAAGCTCATAAGTACTGAAAGGATTAAGATTTTTTTAATAGAAGTAATTTACAAATCTGTTTAACTTTCTGAAGCCTGTTGATATATATAATAAAAAGTTTTTTCCTGGATAACCCTTTAAAGTCCGTTTTTATTTTTGAAGGGAGAAGAACGGGAGAGGTCTAGACGGCAGTGTGAACGCAGCCTAACCTATGAGGTGAGAACAAACAAACAATGCACTTTTGCAATGTGCTACATAGGTTAAGGTTGTAGCCTTATCGAGGCTGGCTCTAGCTGTTGCAAAACTACAACTCCCAGCATGCCCGGACAGCCGAAGGCTGTCCGGGCATGCTGGGAGTTGTAGTTTTGCAACAGCTGGAGCCACCATGGTTGGGAAACACTGTCTTAGCCTATTTATATAAATATTAGCACTGACCATTAGGGGGAGCCTTTGTTCTAGTAGTCTTTGGGGGGGGGTCATATACTCTGCCCTTAAAAAAATGTTTACATGTTAATGTTTTTGATCTGTCTGCACTAAACTACGTTCTGATTGGTTCCTCTGACACACTCCACCCCCTTTTTTTTAAAATTTAATTATTATTTTTTTTATTCCTTTAGGGTTTCTGTGACTTGGGCGACAGCTGCCGATACTCTCACTCATCTGCGGACTCTGAAGCGGAGTCGCAAGACATCCCTCCATCTGACAGTACTACCACTGCCTCCTGAAGGGGGCGCCGTGCTCTTGATTCAGGACTGGATGGATATTTCTGTTTTTTTTAACCTGGAGCATAAACTAAACTTCAGCCAATTTATTTTTTTTTTCTTTGGAAAATAAGTTTATTTGAGCCCTGTGTAACAGAGTATATAATGCACGGTCAGTAAGGCATAGGGCTGCCAGCGGAGGATAACCTCTCCCCCCCCCCCCCCTATACAGCGTCATCATCTACCCGCACTGGTATATTTTCTGTACTGGACGGTAGCAAGGAAGGTCCGGATCTCCATAGGGTTCAGCGTGATGGCTGCGGGGTCCAGGAAGAAACCACTGTCTCTTTTGTGCGCATCGGAAGCTGCGGTGAAGAAACAAAACAGAATGTAAAATATTGTAATAAAATCTCCCTATGAATAGGTCTATGTATACTGCAACCATTATATTATTGCTCTATTATCTAAACCAGCCTACTAGAGATGAGCGAACTTACAGTAAATTCGATTCGTCACGAACTTCTCGGCTCGGCAGTTGATGACTTTTCCTGCGTAAATTAGTTCAGCTTTCAGGTGGTCCGGAAAAGGTGGATACATTCCCAGGAAAGAGTCTCCTAGGAATGTATCCACCTTTTCCAGCCCACCGGAAAGCTAATTTATGCAGGATAAGTCATCAACTGCCGAGCCGAGAAGTTCGTGACGAATCGAATTTACTGTAAGTTCGCTCATCTCTACAGCCTACAGATAGACAGTAATAATGACTGTAGCATTAGACCTTACAGGGACTGTTTATAAGCTATAGAAAAACCAGCAATTTTTTTTCCCCCCTGAAAATGAAAATTTTCAAAAAAAATTTTAAAGGGGTACTCCGGTGGCAAACTTTTTTTTTTAAATCAACTGGTGCCAGAAAGTTAAACAGATTTGTAAATTATTTCTATAAAAAAAAAAAAAAAAAAAAAAAAAAAAATCCTTATCCTTCCAGTACTTTTTAGCAGCTGTATGCTACAGAGGAAATTCTATTCTTTTTGAATTTCTTTTTTTGTCTTGTCTACAGTGCTTTCTGCTGACACCTGATGCCCGTATCAGCAAACCTATGCTGCTCTGGACAGTTCCTGACACGGGCAGAGGTGTCAGCAGAGAGCACTGTGGACAAGACAAAAAAAATGAATTCCTCTGTAGCATACAGCTGCTAAGAAGTACTGGAAGGATAATTTTTTTTTTTTTTTTTTTAAATAGCAGTAATTTACAAATCTGTTTAACTTTCTGGCACCAGTCCATTAAAAAAAATTAAAATTAAAGTTTTCCACTGGAGTACCCCTTTAAATGCACTTAGTCATTTGAAAAAATAATAACTGTTTTGATCAGTGTGGTGTTCTGACATACATTTACCACCAGAGGCAGGTGGGGCCCGAGAAAAAAAATCTGCACTAAGGGGGAGATTTATCAAAACCTGTGCAAAGGAAAAGTTGCCCATAGCAACCAATCAGATCGCTGCTTTCATTTTCCAGAGGCCTTGTTAAAAATGAAAGTAGCGATCTGATTGGTTGCTATGGGCAACTTTTCCTCTCGACAGGTTTTGATAAATCTCCCCCTGTCTGTTAATTATAATACTAGTCTCTTATGGGGTAGATGTTCTTTGGGGCCCCAAGGCGGCTGCTAACTCTGCACCCCCTACAGCTATCATGCCCCTGCCAACCTTTCCCCATCTATAACTAGAACAAACCAGGAGAAGTGCTCAGCTTAGTGCTTCCCTCCCAGTAGGGATCGACCGATATCGTTTTTTTTAGGGCCGATAATCGGTGGAGGTTAGGGCCGATAGCCAATAACTTATACCGATATTCCGGTATAAGTTATCGGCTATTTATCCCCCCGCGACACCACTGCAGATCATTGATATAAAGTGGGCGCTTTAAATCAATGCACTGCAGTGGCTTTTGTGGTGAGATAGGCCGCTGCCACCACCCGCTTCTCTCCCCTTGCGTGTCCGGGGGTCCTGAGACCTATCACCGCCGCCGCGCCTAGGGGTGCCTCCAGCTGTTGCAAAACTACTACTCCCAGCATGCCCGGACAGCCGTTGGCTGTCCGGGCATGCTGGGAGTTGTAGTTTTGCAACAGCTGGAGGGCCTACTGTAGGTATAGTATATTATACAGCCCCCTGTCCATCCCAGAACCCTGACTCACCTTCCCAGTTGCTGCAAGGACCGTCCGGGGAGGGTGAGCCGGGCCATCCATCCTTCCTGTAGTGTTCGGCGGCATTCCGGGTGGAGGGTGAACCGCTCCGTGCTGTCCTTCTCTGGGGTCCTCTTCTCCACTCCGGGCAGGCTCCGGCCTAGTAACGCTGCATAGACGCCGCTGTGCAGCGACGTACCTGACGTCACGGCGTCTATGCAGCGTACTAGGCCGGAGCCTGCCCGGAGTGGAGAAGAGGACCCCGGAGAAGAAGGACAGCCCGTACCGGTGCACCCTCCACCCGAAATGCCGCCGGACACTACAGGAAGGATGGATGGATGGATGGATGGCCCAGACCACCCCCATTACGGGTAAGTTTAATTTTTTTTTTTTTTATTGACTTGGAGGGTTTGGGAGGGGCCCGACCGGTATAGCGGTATGGGCAAAAAAACGGTATCCGGTTCATACCGGTATACCGCCCAGCACTACGGTGGGGGGGGGGGCATTATCAGCTTATCGCCAAGGTAATTGCCGATACCAATAATGCCCAAAATCGTGATTATCGGTCGATCCCTACCTCCCAGCCTTGCTGCAAGAGAAACATTCTGTAGTAAGTCTATGGAGCCTGCCTCCTGCAGCAAGCTGGAGAGGGAAGCATTAAGCTGAGCACTTCTCCTGGTTTACCCTAACAATTGGTGGGGTTATCTAAACACCAAAACTTTTGACAGACTTGCAACTTGTTTTTTTTTTTTTTTTTGTATTTTTTTATAAAGTGACACACAAAAAAATCTGTTACAATCTTATTATTCATAATGTATGGAAATGTGGCCATACAGGATAAAAGAGGCATCGCTGTGGAACAGCAGTCTATAATCTGTCCAATGGTTGTGAAACTACAACTCCAAGCAAGTGGCTGTCAGGGCATAGTGCAAACCCGAAAGACAAGGTTTCCAAACCAGGGTGCCTCCAGCTGTTGCAAAACTACAACTCCGAGCATACTGGGAGTTGTAGTTTTGTAGCAGTTGGAGGCACCCTGGATAGGAAACATTTCCCTATGGCTCTCCATCTCTTGCAAAACTACAGTAGCCATCATGTCTGGGCATGATAAAAGTTGTAGTTTTGCAACAGCTGGAGAGCCACGAGTTGGGGAACACTGCTATAAGAACTGGCTAAGCTGATCTTAAAGCAAAGCTTCTTTTGATTATTAAAAGTGATCATTAAACTTTGAGCGTCTTTTTTATTGGGCTCTAATTTATACACAAGTCACAACCAGAGCTGCACTTTGAGTTTCTGAAAACATCCTTAAAAAGGGGTACTCCGCTGCTCAGCGTTTGGAACAAACTTTAATCAACTGATGCCTGAAAGTTAAACAGATTTGTAAATCACTTCTATTAAAAAAAACTCTTAATCCTTCCAGTACTTTTTAGGGGCTGTATACTAAAGAGAAATCCACAAAAGAAATGCATTTCCTGTGATGTCATGACCACAGTGCTCTCTGCTGACTTCTGCTGTCCATTTTAGGAACTGTCAAGAGCAGCATATGTAGTCTATGGGGATTTTCTCTGGCTTTGGACAGTTCCTAAAATGGACAGCAGAGGTCAGCAGAGAGCACTGTGGTTATGACATCAGAGGAAATGCATTTTTTTTTTTGTTTTCTCTTTAGTATACAGCCCCTAAAAAAGTACTGGAAGGATTAAGATTTTTTTAATAGAAGTGATTTACAAATCTGTTTAACTTTCTGGCACCTGTTGATTTAAAAAAAAAAAAAAAAAAAAAAAAAAGGTTTTCACAGAAGTACCCCTTTAAAGGGCTACTCCGCTACTCAGCGTTTGGAACAAACTACACTCATCATCCCCTACACGGGAGAGATCTCCTACCATCCTGCTGTCTGAGATCACACAGTATTGTAATGAACCCTACACCCATCTGACAGATTCACCGACCGTCAGATAGGGTGCAAATGCTTCATATCTTAGAAATCAGGGGCCGCATTGATAAAATAATTATACCCCTACCCCTCAAGGCATCCTGATCTATCAGGGGCTATTCAAATCTCAATGTCTCGGGAGGCTGCAGGTCCTCTTTAAAGGGGTACTCCGGTGGAAAACATTTTTTTCTTAAATCAACTGGTGCCAGAAAGTTAAAACAGATTTGTAAAATACTTCTATTAAAAAAAAAAATATTAATGTTTCCAGTACTTATTAGCAGCTGTATGCTACAGAGGAAATTATTTTTTCATTTCTTTTTTGTCTTGTCCACAGTGCTCTCTGCTGACACCTCTGTCCGTATCAGGAACTGTCCAGAGCAGGAGAAAATCCCCATAGCAAACCTATGCTGCTCTGGACAGTTCCTGACCCGGACAGAGGTGTCAGCAGAGAGCACTGTGGACAAGAAATTAAAAAAAGAATAAAATTTCCTTTATAGCATACAGCTGCTAATAAGTACTGAAAGGATTAAGAATTTTAAATAGAAGTAATTTACAAATCTTCAATACAGTGGAGAGTTAGAAAAACATCGGCACTCACCAATCTTCTCTTTAAAAGCTTCTTTATTGATACATGAAATGCAGTCATAGAGAGGGATCTGTGCAGGGGGGGGGGGGGGGGGGGTGTAAGTAGTACTTCCCCCCCCCCCCCCCCCCCCCGCACAGATCCCTCTCTATGACTGCATTTCATGTATCAATAAAGAAGCTTTTAAAGAGAAGATTGGTGAGTGCCGATGTTTTTCTAACTCTCCACTGTATTGAAGATTTGAAGATTTGAACTTTGCCACTGCGTCAGAGCACCACCACATCTCTATTGGTTTATCCTTGTCGTATGTCCGTTTCACAGTCCAGCTTAGCCAGTAGGAGCAGTGCCGAATATCACATCTTCGCTTTGTAATTTACAAATCTGTTTATCTTTCTGGCACCAGTTCACTTAAAAAAATAAAAATAAAATTTCCCCCCACCAGAGTACCCCTTTAAGCTTTGATATCTATTGTATTGTGAGAAATGCTCCTCTTACATGAAATGTACTGTGCCTGTTGTAAAACATTGCATGACATCAGGGCACTGCAGACAAGACGTATGGAGGAGGGGGGATAGCAGTATGTTATACCGTACTATACCAGAGCGCCAGTCACTCACCTCCCTCCGCTCTCCACTGCATGCGATTCATCTTACTCTTTGGCAGATTTGCTGACAGTGTCATTTCTTCCACCTCGGACAAGGAGATTGTGGAGAACAGCTCCTGTATAAGAATAAAGAGCGGATGAGCGCACAGGAATCTCTATACCACAGAGTGTACGGAGAAGCTGCGGATCAGGGTCTCACCTGGAGATTGACGGTGGCAGGTTGGGAATAGTTAGCGCTCTCGTGTCCCTGGAAGGGGTTCTCCAACCTGAGCAGAAGCTTCTTTGGCTCGTGCAGAGCGAGGGTGAGGAGGTGGACATTGTCGGGGAGCGGGGCCTTCAGGGCTGAGAACTTTAGGAAAAATGTGAGCGGTCAAGGGGATTAAGACATGAAATGGTCACTCTCATTAAAACTAATTTTTGCTCGTGCACTCCTTATGATAAATAATAAATATTTCTAATGTACTTTTTTTTTTAATTTTTTTTATTATGTTTTCTATGTTTTATTTGTGTTTAAAAAAAAAGCTGCCACTAGGTGTCTCCCTACTTGTCCAGAGCACAGTTCCTCCCCCCCCATCTCTAGTACAGACTTTGGACTCCTGCTGGCCTGGCCCAAAACCTGAAAATGCTGAGTGGTGGTGGTGTGCAGCCTTAGCCAATCACAGCTCATCTCACACTGAACTGCTCTAGGCTGTGTGTAGCAGAGTGAGGGAGGAAGTTCTCCCCTGTATGGCTTCAGATGATGTCACGCCTGCTGGGGAACGCCCCTTCCCAGTCTGTGAATCTGACTGAGACTGAGCAGAAAATACAGAACAATATCAAGGTAGAAAACTAAACATTAATAAAAAAAATAAAGGCAGGAGGTGGTTTATCATGATGGGGGAAGTGACCTGGGAGGATTATAACATTTAACATCATGACAGATACTCCAAGTTTTTTTTTTTTTTTTTTTAAATAGTGACTTGTACCAAAAAGTTAATAGAAGTAATTTACAAATCTGTTTAACAAAAATCTTAATCCTTCCAGTACGTATTAGCTTCTGAATTAGCTGCCGAAATTATTTTCTATTTCTTTTCTGTCTGACCACAGTGCTCTCTGCTGACACCTCTGTCCGTGTCAGGAACTGTCCAGAGCAGGAGAAAATGCCCATAGCAAACCTATGCTGCTCTGGACAGTTCCTAAAATGGACAGAGATGTCAGCAGAGAGCTCTGTGTTCCAAAAAGAAAAAAAATTTCTCTGTAGTATTCAGCAGCTAATAAGTACTAGAAGGATTAAGATTTTTTTTAATAGAAGTAATTTACAAATCTGTTTAACTTTTTTGCACCAGTTGATTAAAATAAAAAAAAAATAAAAAAATTCCACCGGAGTACCCCTTTAAGCTGTATCAAAAGCAACGTGGCTGTTCTACTACTTACCTGGTTGGATCCACCCTGCTGTGAGCTGTAGGGTACCGCATCTCCAGAAGAAAGGATGATTTGGGGGGACATGTACTCCTGTAAACCCAGAGTCCGATGTAGATCTGCAGAACTTTGTGGGGTGTCCAAAAGCAGCAAGTGCCTCCCCCTAAGTATAATCCCCTCTCCGTACGGCCCAGGCTCCAGCAGAGGCTCCCCCACCCCACGAATATCGTCATACAGGAGACGTCTCTGGACCTGGCAGGAAAGGTTTATATACAGGATATAGGTGTATAATATAACTTGGCAGCAACATTACTTTATGGCAGTGTTTCCCAACCAGGGTGCCTCCAGCTGTTGCAAAACTACAACTCCCAGCATGCCCGGCCAACTGGGGGCCTAAAGCCCGAGCCAAAGCTGGGTAATTATACAGTCTGTAACCTGAGCTGGGGATAGTCAGTCTACATTAGTGTTTCCCAACCAGTGTGCCTCCAGCTGTTGCAAAACTACAACTCCCAACATGCCCGGACAGCCGTTGGCTGTCCGGGCATGCTGGGAGTTGTAGTTTTGCAACAGCTGGAGGCACCCTGGTTGGGAAACACTGCTTTAGGGAATATTTACATGCGTAAGATTTATTACAGAAATGTTTATGACCGTTTCCTTCCTCTTAGGCTCGGTTCACACCACGATTTGTGCCTCTGAGGCTACATGGGGAACCTGTTAAAACAACATGTCCATGTATCCGTGCTAGGACAGGCACAGGCCCCATTCATTTCAATAGTCGGGGTGTAGGCAGCTAGGGACTACGTTCAGGTCATTTTTTTAACTATGTTTCAGAGTTTTGTCTTGGACTGAGAAACAAAGCTTTGGGAAATGACCCGAACATAGCCACTAGCTGACTAGGCTCGGCCCATTAAAAAAGAATGGGGCCCATGTTTGTCCAAGAACAGACAAGAACATGTCAAAATGACATTCAGACGAAACATATCCGTGACTCGGAGGCACAAAACGTAGTGTGAGCGAGGAGTTAATGGAATTTAAGAAATGTATTCACACAAAGCAAAAACATTCAGAGGATGTTTTTTTTATTTATTTATTTTTTTAAATCAACTGGTGCCAGAAAGTTAAACAGATTTGTAAATTACTTCTATTAAAAAAACGTAATCCTTCCAGTACTTTTTAGCTGCTGAATGCTACAGAGAAAATTATTTTCCGTCTTACCACAGTGCTCTCTGCTGACACCTCTGTCCATGTCAGGAACTGTCCAGAGCAGGAGAGGTTTGCTATGGGGATTTTCTCCTGCTCTGGACAGTTCCTGACATGGACAGAGGTGTCAGCAGAGAGCACTGTGGTCAGACAGAAAATAAATCTTAAAAAGGGGTACTCCGGTGCTTAGACATCTTATCCCTTATCCAAAAGGATAGGGGATAAGATGCCTGATCGCGGGAGTCCTGCCGCTGGGGACCCCCCGTGATCTTGCACGTGGCACCCAGTTTGTAATCAGTCCCCTGCGTGTACTCCCCCGGGACTGATTACCGGCGACTACAGGGCGGGCGGTGTGTGACGTCACAACCCCGCCCCCGTGTGATGTCACGCCCCCTCCTGTAGGCTTGCATTGAGGGGCAGAGCGTGACATCACATGGGGGCGGGGACGCGACGTCACACACCGCCCGCCCTGTAGTCGCCGGTAATCAGTCCCGGAGCGAACACGCTCCGGGGACTGATTACAAACGGGGGGCCGCGTGCAAGATCATGGGGGTCCCCAGCGGCGGGACTCCTGCGATCAGGCATCTTATCCCCAATCCTTTGGATAGGGGATTAGATGTCTATGCACCGGAGTACCCCTTTAAAAGAAAATAACTTCCTCTGTAGTATAAAGCTGCTAATTAAAAAAAAAAAAATCTTAATCCTTCCAGCATTTATTAGCGGCTTTATACTACAGAGGAAATTCTTTTCTTTTGGAAATCTTTTCCGTCACGACCACAGTGCTCTCTGCTGACATCTCTGTCCATGTCAGGAACTGTCCAGAGCAAGAGAAAATCCCCATAGCTGCTCTGGACAGTTCCTAAAATGGGCAGAGATGTCAGCAGAGAGCACTGTGGTCAGACAGAAAAGAAATCCAAAAAGTATAGAATTTCCTCTTTAGTATAAAGCTGCTAATAAGTACTGGAAGGATTAAGATTTTTACAAATCTGTTTAACTTTCTGGCATCAGTTGATTTAAAAAAAAAAATTAAAAATAAATGTTTTCCACCGGAGTACCCCTTTAAATGGGTTCTCCAGCTTTTTAAAACGTATTCCCTATCCACAGGATAGGGGATAATTGTCTGATCGTTGGGACCCCCAGTGATCTCCGGAATGGGGCCTGAATTTCCCTGTGCACAGAGCAGGGTCATCACAGCTTCTCCATGCATTTTATATGGGGGCGCCAGAGGTGCACAAAGTGCTGTACTTGGCTTTCTCCAGCGCTTCCATACAGAATGCATAGAGGGGGAGTGTGGACCTACCTATGCACAGCGAGTTTTGGGTGCCGTTCTAAATACAGCTGTTGGACCCTCTGCGATCAGACTCTTTGCCCCTATTCTGTGGATAGGGGACAGGTTTTAAACGCTGCATAACTCCTTTAAAGGGGTACTCTGGTGAAAAATGTTTTTTTTTTTTTTTTTAAATCAACTGGTGCCAGAAAGTTAAACAGATTTGTAAATTACTTCTATTAAAAAAATCTTAATTCTTCCTGTACTTATTAGCTGCTGAATACTATAGTGGAAATTATTTTCCGTTTGAAACACAGATCTCTCTGCTGACATCACGAGCACAGTGCTCTCTGCTGACATCTCTGTCCATTTTAGGAACTGTCCAGGGTAAAAGGAAATCCCCCCATAGCAAACATATGCTGTTCTGGACAGTTCCTAAAATGGACAAAGATGTCAGCAGAGAGCACTGTATCGAAAAAGAAAATAATTTCCTCTGGAGTATTCAGCAGCTAATAAGAACTAGAAGGATTAAGATTTTTTAATGGAAGTAATTTACAAATCTGTTTAACTTTCTGGCACCAGTTGATTAAAAAAAAAATAAATAAATAATAAAATAAAAAAAGTCTTTCACCGGAGTAGCCCTTTAATTTCCTAACACAGTGGGCTACAACCTGTGGCTCTCCAGCTGTTGACTGTGTGGGCAAGTTTGGAATTAAATTTTTGCAACAGCTGGAGAGCCATGTGTTGCATAGGATGGTTCTAATACAGTGTTTCCCAACCAGGGTGCCTCCAGATGTTGCAAAACTACAACTCCCAGCATGCCTGGACAGCCAAAGGCTGTCCAGGCATGCTGGGAGTTGTAGTTTTGCAACACCTGGAGGCACCCTGGTTGGGAAACACTGTTCTAATGTATAATGATACCTTAGCTTGAACCAGATTTGGACAGACTTGCGCTTTACTGATCATTACCCCCCTACATTGTTAGAAGAGATGAGCGAACGTACAATAAATTCGATTCGTCACGAACTTCTCGGCTCGGCAGTTGATGGCTTTTCCTGCATAAATTAGTTCAGATTTCCGGTGCTCCCGTGGGCTGGAAAAGATGGATACAGTCCTAGGAAACTCTTTCCTAGGAATGTATCCACCTTTTCCAGCCCACCGGAGCACCTGAAGGCTGAACTAATTTACGCAGGATAAGTCATCAACTGCCGAGCCGAGAAGTTCGTGACAAATCGAATTTACTGTAAATTCGCTCATCTCTAGTTGTTAGACCAGGGTTCCTCCTCAATACACTCACCATAAGCTCCAGCGACCCGTCAGTGATGCTGGATCCTCCCTGTGATCGGTCTGTTAATACAGTGAACTGAATATTCTTGTCCTGCAATACAAAAAGACCCCATAAACAAAATATATTGTTATATGACAGGGGTGGATGGATGGGGGCATCTCTGCGTACAAGCTGGTCACGGTGGATTCCTTTCTCTTCCTATACTGAACCTTAACCCCGTAAGGACTCAGGGTTTTTCCCTTTTTGCATTTTAATTTTTTCCTCTTCACCTTCTAAAAATCAGAACGCTTTCAATTTTGCACCTAAAATTCGATATTACGGCTTATTTTTTTGTGCCAACAATTCTACTTTATAGTGACGTCAGTCATTTTACCAAAAAATCTACGTCGGAACGGAAAAAAAATTCATTGTGCGACAAAATTTAAGAAAAAATGACATTTTGTAATTTTGGGGGCTTCAGTTTCTGCGCAGTACATTTTGCAGTAAAAATGACATCTTTATTCTGGAGGTCCATACGGTTATAATGATCCCCTACTTATATAGGTTTGATTTTGTCGCACTTCTGGAAAAAATCATAACTACGTGCAGGAAAATGTATACCTCTAAAATTGTCATCTTCTGACCCCTATACCTTTTTTATTTTTCCGCGAATGGGGCGGTTTGAGGGCTCATTTTTTGCGCCGTGAGCTGAAGATTTTAGCGGTATGATTTTTGTATTGATCGGATTGATTATTGATCTGATTGATTTGTAAAATTTTTTTCATGATCTCAAAAGTAAACTAAAATATGATATTTATGATTTTGGAATTTTTTTGCGCGTACGCCATTGACCGTGCGGTTTAATTAACGATATATTTTTTATAATTTCGATATTTCCACACGTGACGATACCACATATGTTTATTTTTATTTACACTGGGGTTTTTTTCAATGGGAAAAGGGGGGCGATTCAAACTTTTATTAGGGAAGGGGTTAAATAACTTATTACCGTATATGCCGGTGTATAAGACGACCCCCAACTTTTACAGTTAAAATATAGAGTTTGGGATATACTCGCCATATAAGACTACCCCTCCTAACGCGATGTACGGTACCTTGTAGTTCCCCCCACATTAGGTAGGCATCATGTTCCCCCACATTAGGTTGGCAGTATAGTTCCCCTCACATTAAGTAGGCAGTTCCCCAACAATAGTAGGCAGCTCCCCCACAATAGGTCAGCAGCTCCCCCACATTTGTAGGCAGCTCCCCCCACATTAGGTCAGCAGTTCCCCCACAATAGTAGGCAGCTCCCCCCACATTAGATTGGCAGCTCCCCCCAACAGACATACAGCTTCCAGCCATATACAGTGTATGGCTGCAGGCTGTATGTCTGTACTGGTCTGCCCCCACAGTGATCCGATCACCGCTCCTCCGGCCCAGGTCACCATCTACTGCTATGGCCTATGGACCGGGGAGCGGTGACCGGATCACTTAAGATACCACGGCCGGTCACTCACCAGGCCCCGGTCGGCGTGCGTCCTCCTGCGGTCTTCCTGGTCCTGCGCTCCTCTGCCTCTATGGTTGTAGGCACGTGACGTCACTGACGTCCCGTGCGTACAACCATAGAGACGGAGGAGCGCAGGAGGACACGCGCCGCCGGGGAATGGTAAGTGACCGGCGGACATCCTTATGTCCCGAAAAGATTTTTCGGGACACAGGGATGTCCGGCATAGGAATACCTATGATTATCTGCCCGGGCCAGCTCCCGTGTGTGGCTGCAGGCCCCCTGGTTTTTAGTATACAGTATTAGTTTTTACTTGCTCTGGCCGGCCCCTGCCTTCAGCCAAACACGGGAGCCGGCCCGGGCATATAATCAGAAGTTTTCCTATCCCGGACCTCAATACCCGGCGTATAAGACGACCCCTGACTTTTCAGAAGAAAATTCGGGGTTAAAAAGTAGTCTTATACGTCGGGATATACGGTAACTTTTTTTTTTCCATAGGGGGATATAACACTGCACACTGATCTTTTACAATGATCCCGGCAAAGCCATAGCTTTGCATTGATCAGTGTTATAGGCGGTCAATTGCTCAAGCCTGGATCTCAGGCTTGGAGCAATCAATCGCCGATCGGACGCAGGTAAGGGGACCTCCACTCGGGTCCTGGCTGATCAGGACATTGGGATTTTATTGCGATGGTCCCAATCAGCCCGACTGAGCTGCTGGGAAGCTTTCACTTTCATTTTAGACGCAGCCATCAACTTTGATCACCACGTCTAAAGGGCTAACAGTGAACAGCACAACGATCGGTGCCGCACACTATTAGACCAGGGTCCAGGCTAGCATTAGCCACCGGGACCGACCCGTTATATATGCCCTGCGTCCTTAAGAGGTTAATTCAGTCTCTGGGTTGGTTTTAACCCACAATGAGTTGGTTCCATCCTTATAGGAGGATGCTGGGGGTTATCCTTCAGAACCACTCACCTTAATATATATCCGGCTGTTCACTGGGTAATAGTTTCCAGCTACTGGTTCAGTCTGCTTAAGTGGCCAGGTTTCCCGAAAGTCTCTCCTGTATGAAGAGAGAAATATGGATATAGAGTCTGCTCCTCCCACCACAGGGTGATATAGACAGGAGGGAGGAGCTATGTGATATGGAGTCTGCTCCTCCCACCACAGGGTGATAACAGGAGGGAGGAGCTATGACATGGAGTCTGCTCCTCCCATCACAGGGTGATATAGACAGGAGGGAGGAGCTGTGTGATATGGAGTCTGCCCCTCCCACCACAGGGTGATATAGACAGGAGGGAGGAGCTATGTGATATGGAGTCTGCCCCTCCCACCACAGGGTGATATAGACAGGAGGGAGGAGCTGTGTGATGTGGAGTCTGCTCCTCCCACCACAGGGTGATATAGACAGGAGGGAGGAGCTATGTGATGAGAAGTCTGCTCCTCCCACCTCAGGGTGATATAGACAGGAGGGAGGAGCTATGTCACATGGAGTCTGCTCCTCCCACCACAGGGTGATATAGACAGGAGGGAGGAGCTTTGTGACAGTCTATTCCTCCCACCACAGGGTGATATAGACAGGAGGGAGGAGTTTTGTGACAGTCTATTCCTCCCACTACAGGGTGATAGACAGGAAGGAGGAGCTATGTGACATGGAGTCTGCTCCTCCCACCTCAGGGTGACACAGACAACAGGGAGGAGCTATGTGGTGCCGTCATTTCCTCCCACCTCAGCATATGACCACATACACAAGTCAATAGTAGTCACCTCCGCTGCAGGACTTGTCTTCCATTTGCATCTGTATAAAACAAGCCATTTGTCTGCAAGTTGGATTCAAAGCGGCTGATCACTTCCTTTCCAATACGATCCCTGAAAAATAGAAACAGACAATGATAAATGATATTAGGGCTGAACCTGGAAAATCCTCTTCTCCAACACTGTGCGCTCACCCTATAGGAATAGGCCCCACCGTCCACTCCAGCTCCACGTAGCGCTGGTCAGTGTACAGCCGAACCACTTGGGAGCACCAGGAGGAGAAGTTCTGATACACCTCCTGCACCAGGGAGTTCTGCACAAAGGAGGAGAACTTATTCACACAATACAAACCTTATAGATATTCTAGTTTTACATAAAAAAAAAAAGCTTAACTATTGCATGATGAAAAATGGAGCAGCTTGCTAACATACTCAATCCCACATATTTCAAAGGGGTATTCTGGTATCAGAAAATTGTATTTAAATAAAACTTTCACCCCAAGATAGATATAGATATCGAGATAGATATATATATATATATATATATATATATATATATATATACCTTACACCTGTGTTTCCCAACCAGGGTGCCTCCAGCTGTGGCCAAACTACAACTCCCAGCATGCCCGGACAGCCAAAGGCTGTCCGGGCATGCTGGGAGTTGTAGTTTGGCCATAACTGGAGGCACCCTGACAGGGAAATACTGCCCTACACTGTGTAAGCAGGGGCTGCGACTGAGCCACCCACCAATCTGATATTGATGACTATCCTAAGGACAGGCTGCCAGTGGATGAAGTCCCAGCAAAACCCATTTAACCACACTCCCTCCAAGATCATTTTATTTATATATATTATAAAATAAGGAAGAAAAAGAGAAAGAAGAAAGAAAGAAAAAGAGAAAGAAGAAAGAAAGAAAGAAAGAAAGAGAGAAAGAAACAGAAAGAAAGAAAGAAAGAGAGAAAGAAACAGAAAGAAAGAGAAAGAAACAGAAAGAAAGAAAGAAAGAGAGAAAGAAAGAAACAGAAAGAAAGAAAGAGAAAGAGAAAGAAAGAAAAAGAGAGAAAGAAGAAAGAGAGTAAAGAAAGAGAGAAAGAGAAAGAGAGAAAGAAAAAGAGAGTAAAGAAAGATAGAGAAAGAAAGGAAAAGAAAGAAAGAAAGAAAGAAAAAAGAAAAAGAAAGAAAGAAAGAAAGAAAGAAAAAAAAAAAGAAAAAGAAAGAGAGAAAGAAAGAAAGAAAAAAAGATAAAGAAAGAACGAAAGAAAGATAGAAAAAGAAAGATAAAGAAAGAAAAAAAAGAAAAAAGAAAGGAAAAGAGAGAAAGAAAACGAAAGAAAGAAAATGAAAAAAGAAAGAAAGAAAGGAGAAAAAATATTTCCCACCTGCACCAGATAACTGCGGACCTTCTGGTTCACAGGTTGAGGTGTTGACTGGTTGGGTCTGAAGATGTACGCTCCAGAGGCCTGAGTGCTCTCGCTATCACCAATACTGGCGTTATACCTGCAAAACAATAGGAATAGTTATCCTAGGGGCCTGGGCCTGGAAAGGATTCATTTGACTGTAAGTAAAG
Organism: Hyla sarda; assembly: GCF_029499605.1. Classification (NCBI taxonomy): domain Eukaryota; kingdom Metazoa; phylum Chordata; class Amphibia; order Anura; family Hylidae; genus Hyla; species Hyla sarda. The sequence continues at coordinate 30,594,833 of NC_079192.1, forward strand.
AAATATTCTCACCAGTAAAAGCTGTGTGTTAGAGGTAATGAGATCCCCTTCTCCAGATTGTGAATGCCTGAGATTAATCCGGTTTCTGGGTGAAATTCTACTCTGTAATACTGGAGAGAGGGAAAAGTAAGTGGATCGGTGACCTATGCTGCAGGGGGCGGGGCTAAATTATTATAACACTTTAAAGGGGTACGCCGCTGGAAAACATTTATTTATTTAAATCAACTGGTGCCAGAAAGTTAAACAGATTTGTAAATTACTTCTATTAAACAATCTTAATCCTTTCAGTACTTATCAGCTGCTGCATACAACAGAGGAAATTATTTTCTTTAATTTCTTTTCTGTTCTGACCACAGTGCTCTCTGCTGACACCTCATGTCCATGTCAGGAACTGTCCAGAGCAGGATAGATTTGCTATGGGGATTTGTTCCTGCTCTGGACAGTTTCTGACATGGACAGAGGTGTCAGCAGAGAGCACTGTGGTCAGACAGAAAATAAATTTGAAAATAACTTCCTCTGTATTATAGAGCAGCTGATAAGTACTAGAAGGATTAAGATTTTTTAACCCCTTAAGGCCCACGGGTTTTTCCTTTTTGCACTTTTGTTTTTTCCCCCTTCACCTTCTAAAAATCATAACGCTTAAAATTTTCCACCTACACACTCATATGAGGGCTTATTTTTTGCGCCATCAATTGTACTTTGTAATGAAATCAATTATTTGTGGGGCACAACTGAAAAAAAAAAAAAAACGCCATTTTGTAACTTTTGTGGGCTTCAGATTCTACGCAGTGCTCTTTTCAGTATGTTTTGATGGGACTTTTTGATCGTTTCTTTACACATTTTTTTAGGGTATACAAAGTATATACTTTGCGGTTTAATTAACGTTATATTTTTATAGTTCGGACATTTATGCACACGGCAATGCCACATATGTTTGTTTTTATATGGAATTTGGGAAAAGGGGGGTGTATTAAACTTTTAATATGGAAGGGGTTAATAAACTTTTATTACCCATTTTTTATTTATTTACACTTTATTAGTCCCCTTAGGGGACTTTTACGAGGAATCATTAGATTCCTCATACAGATCAATGAGGTTCCATAGAACCACATTGATCTGCGCTCGATTGATAAAGCCTGTTCCTGCCAGGCTTTATCAATGCGAGAGCCGGGACCAGCAAGGAAGCAGAGGTACGCCCTCTGGCTACCTCCACAGTGGATTGCGCTGCAGGGGGGCGAACCCCCCACTGGACCAGCAGGGAGGGTTTACAGGTTCCTTTAGATGCCGCTGTCAGCTTTGACAGCGGCGATCTAAAGGGTTAATAGCTGGCTGCGGCGATCGCTGCATGACTGCTATTAATGCCAGCCCTAAGTTACAAGAATCAGATGTGGGCCGGCCGGTATAGCGCGGGCTCGAGTCGGGACCCCATGCCATAGCCCGTTAACTGCACAAGGACGTGTATACACGCCTTTGGTCGTTAACCAGTTAATATGAGTAATTTACAAATCTGTTAAACCTTCAGGCACCAGAATACCGGAATACCCCTTAAATGCACCTTATTCTCGATCTTTGTTGGATTGGTCTTCTTTGTCCTTGTGAAGAATCTCTCCTGGGCGGACACTTTCTGGACAGTGAACTTGGTAAATCCCAATGGAGGAATCTGGGCCTGGAAAATCAGTTCACACTTGGCTGTTCCCTGGTCTTTACGGAGATATTCTGTAAATTTAGACACTGGCGTCACCTAGAAATGAATGGGCGAGATTGCCTGTGTTATTGGTGGGAAGTACAATTGGCTGAAATGGGTCTTCTGGTCAAGGTAGACATAATGGGGGTGAGGAACTCCAAAAAGAACCCCCCCCCCCCCCAACATATATGGACATGGACTTCTCAAAACAAAAAAGGAATCCAAAAATTCAGATAAAGTTTTCTCATTCACAGATAAATACTCAATCCCCTAATCCTGCAAACCAGAGGAAAACCTCACCTCACTGGTCACAGTCTCCCCGGAGGGGCCCTTTACTGTGTAGGCAACACCATTGACTGGGAGCCGGACGTTCCATGTGACCGCACGTCCCAGAGGGTTATACAGGAACACATTAAACTGTAAGAAAATGATACAGTAATAATACTTAGATGAATAAGATTTTTTTACTTCAAATAATGTACATAATTGAGTCAATGTGTACATAGATTACATTACTTATCCTGTACTGATCCTGAGTTATATCCTGTATTATACTCCAGAGCTGTACTCACTATTCTGCTGGTGGGGTCACTATGTATATACATTACATTACCTATCCAGTACTGATCCAGAGTTATATCCTGTATTATACTCCAGAGCTGTACTCAATATTCTGCTGGTGAGGTCACTGTGTACATACATTACATTACCTATCCAGTACTGATCCAGAGTTATATCCTGTATTATACTCCAGAGCTGTACTCAATATTCTGCTGGTGGGATCACTGTGTACATACATTACATTACATATCCTGTACTGATCCTGAGTTATATCCTGTATTATACTCCAGTGCTGTACTCATTATTCTGCTGGTGGGGTCACTGTGTACATACATTACATTACTGATCCTGTACTGATCCTGAGTTATATCCTGTATTATACTCCAGAGCTGTACTCACTATTCTGCTGGTGAGGTCACTGTGTACATACATTACATTACTTATCCTGTACTCATCCTGAGTTATATCCTCTATTATACTCCAGAGCTGTACTCACTATTCTGCTGGTGAGATCACTGTGTAGATACATTACATTACTGATCCTGTACTGATCCTGAGTTATATCCTGTATTATACTCCAGAGCTGTACTCACTATTCTGCTGGTGAGGTCACTGTGTACATACATTACATTACTTATCCTGTACTGATCCTGAGTTATATCCTGTATTATACTCCAGAGCTGTACTCACTATTCTGCTGGAGAGGTCACTGTGTACATACAATACATTACTTATCCTGTACTGATCCTGAGTTATATCCTGTATTATACTCCAGAGCTGTACTCACTATTCTGCTGGAGAGATCACTGTGTACATACATTACATTACTTATCCTGTACTGATCCTGAGTTATATATCAGACAGGAGGCGAGTATCTTATGCATTATTCTTTCTTTAATAATGCCCATAGCAGAACACTTTGGTAATCAATTCAATAAAAGAAAAAACTTCAAACTACAACTCCCAGCAGTCCTAGGACCACAGTAGCCACCCCTCCTCTGTAGCCCCTATATAAGGACTGCCCCCATATAGATCCTCCTCTTTCTTTCTGCTCATAGCAGACCCAAGATAAGTATACTCTATATACATTTGGTTTACTTTCTGTATATCTGTCTTTATTGTTATATTATTATTATATTATTATATTCTACCTAGTGTGGTACTTCTCTAAGTGATTAGTACTCACAGGCTCCGTTTTCTCTCCTTATATTGCTTTCTGCCTAGCGCCGGAAACTCCCGGTTCTGGGTTTTTCATCCCTGTCGCCGCTCCAGCGTCTTTCTCTCTTTTACCTCCTTCATTCTTATCACCACCTTCCCCTCCCCCCCTTCTTCGCCATTTTCTTGCGCCTTTCTTCTCCGTCCGAGTTCGCGCGCGGGCTAAGGGCGGAGTTTTCTCCCTGGCTGGCCGCTTCTCATTGCGGCCTGCGCTCGGGAGGGGGCGGCGTTTCTGCGCTCGTGGAGAGGCGCTCCTGCGACCTCCAATCAGAACCCTGAGGGACGTAGTCTCGCGAGACTTCGCCCCCTGGGTACAAGGACTCCGGGCTCCCCTCCCACCGCAGCGCCAGTGCAACGGCAGCGGTGTGGAGGATCGGAGCCTGTACTGTGTTGAGTAGGTAGTTGTCCCACATATTACATATTCCTGTGGAACGGAATTTATTCTGTCTATTTAGGAGTTTATCTGTGCACATTGGGTTCAATAATTTAACCCCTCAGTCACTGCCCAAGATTCTTGCACTTCCTTTTAACCTAACTTTAATATGGCCGAGGAACCTTCATCTGCCCCTCTCAGAGGGGAGGCTCTCTCCCTGGATTCGGCGCAATTTATGACCGCCACCCAGATCCAGGACTTAATTAACAAGTCGGTCCAAGCAGCCCTGGCCTCGTCCATAATGCCCTCTGGCCCGCATCAGCCTGGTTCCCATGCCTCAGTCCCTCCACTTCATGGTGGAGAACCGCATGTAAAAAAGGGAAAGGCTTCCCATAAAAGAAAGCACACATCCGACTCCCCGGCAGGGGAAGATAATACTATGCTCCAGACAGTTCCTACCCCGGTCTGTCAACCCCAGCATCCCTCAGACTCTGCTCGACCCCTGGGCCTCGGGGAGTTACATGGCAAGAGGCATAAGTCCGCTAGGCAGGCAAAACCCGACTCCTATGTAGACTCCTCTACTGAGGGTTCTTCGGGTTCTTCCAATGAGTCTGAGGACTATGAGTCCAACCCCAATATTGAGGAGGATGCTGGGGATACGGCGCTCGACACCGACGCCAACCCTGCCACACAGGGCAATGTAATCCTAGATTCCCTAGGAGAACCCCTGTTCCATCCAGACGCGATCTCCCATCCGAGATCGGGCGACTGGTCACCGCTCCCCCACGTGGCCCAATATGTAGAGCTTTGGGCTCGTAAGTCTCTGGATAGGTCCAGCCGTAATGAGCTGAGGGCTGAATGCCCTAGACCCTTTATCCCCAATAAAGTGGTGGTTACCCCTGAGGTGGATCCCATCCTGACGAAATATTTATTAAAATCAGGAAAATTCCCTAAGAAAGGAATAGAACGCTCCTTCAAAACTATACAGGAGCGTATCCTTGATTTAATGGGCCCCCTCACTAAAATCCTTAACTTAGCGGAACATGCTGCAGCGACGGATGAACCCGTGGACGTCCGTCAGCTCCGTGGGTGGGCCCATTTGCCTAGCAGGTACTGCTAATACCACCTGCTCTGTTGAGAGGCGCCGGTCGATCCTTATGCGCCTCGACCCGCAACTATCCCATCTGGCCGAGACCGAACCTGGTCCTTCGGCAGCAGGCATGCTTTTTGGGGACAGTTTAATACAAAGAGGTCAATAGATTTGTCGGCCTTTTTACGGGCTTAGATAAGGCCCAAACTTCCTTAAAGAAATCGGGGTCCCCGGGCCGGCAGAAGTAGAGGCCGATCTGCCGGCCGCTCTGCTCCCTATAGGCCACAGGGCAGACCCTTTGCCCAATACCAGTATCCACAGGCTCCTCCTTCCTACACCGTACCCGTGGTTCAACCATCACCTTTCTGCCCTCCTCGAGGCCGATCCTAGAGAGGTCGTGGGGGACGTGGATATCCCCGTTCCCGCCCTTCTACCGGTGAGTGTACCTTCCATTCCACGTTCTCACATACCTGTGGGGGGTCAACTGATGTATTTTACCCACGCCTGGTCTGCGATTACGGCAGACAGTGGGGGGGTTTCACATAGAACTCCAATCCTTGCCGATTCTGGGTGTGATTCCACCTCCTATTCATTTTTCCGACCAAAACGTTGTCCTCATAGACAACGAGGTGCGAGATCTCCTGTCCAAACATGCGATCGTGGAATCCGACCCATCTTCCCTAGGGTTCGTAAGCAACCTCTTCCTAGTGAAGAAAAAAGGGGGCGGCTACCGTCCGGTCATAAACCTACGAGACCTAAACCAACATGTCACGTATCGCCATTTCAAGATGGAGGGAATTCATTCCCTCTGGGATCTCCTACAGCCAAGAGACTGGCTGGTGAAGGTAGACTTGAAGGACGCCTACCTCACCGTCCCTATACACCCGGAGTCACAATAGTTCCTCCGATTCCTCTGGAAGGGCCGCATGTGGCAATTTACCTGCTCAGGAGATGGAATTCCTGGGTTTTTTGGTGGACACCAATCGCGCACTGCTGCGGCTCCCCAAGTCCAAACTAGCCCTGATCCGCAAAGAAATCAGGGCGGTTCTGCGCAAAGGATGCTTATCATTACGGATTCTGGTGCGCCTGGTGGGGCTCCTGGCGGCTTCCATCCAGGCTATCTTTCCGGCCCCCTTGCACTACCGAGCCCTTCAGAGGCTCAAGATCTTGCATCTGTGCCAGGGCCTCAGATACGCGGACAAGGTACCCCTTTGTCCGGCGGCTATCGAGGAGTTACATTGGTGGCTTCGTCATGCCGTCGAGTGGAACGGCAAAGCCATTTTCAACCCCTGTCCGGACGTCATCATAGAGTCAGACGCGAGCCGTCTTGGCTGGGGCGCTCGATGCGGGGAGATTTCCACAGGAGGGACTTGGTCTGTCACGGAGGTCAATCTGCATATCAATGCATTGGAGCTTCTAGCGGCATATTTTGCTGTCAAGAGCTTCATGCCTCGTTAGTCCAATTGTTGTGTGTTATTACGCATGGACAACGTGGCGGCGGTCGAATACGTCAACCGCTTAGGGGGCACCAGATCCAGGATCCTAGCGGACCTTGCCAAAGACTTCTGGCACTTTTGCCTAGCCCGGAACATTATCCCGGTAGCGGAGTACATTCCAGGGGTCTCCAACACGGTGGCCGATTGGAATTCTCGCTATCTCCTCGATTCCAGCGATTGGCGGCTGGATCGCTCAATTTTTCTGCAGTTGTGGCGCCTTTGGGGCCCGTTATTCGTGGACCTTTTCGCTTCCCGCCTCAACCACCAGCTGCCTCATTTCTTCAGCTGGAGGCCGGTCCCAGAGGCATCGGCGGTAGACGCTCTCCGCCTCGTCTGGCCGAGGGGAACGCATTATGCCTTTCCTCCCTTCCAGTTGATCCCCCGGGTTCTCCTGCATACGACGAACCAGAGAGCGACGGTTGTGCTGATCACGCCTTGGTGGCCGACTCAACCATGGTTTCCTCTCCTTCTGGGGATGGCCGTGGATTATCCCAGACTGATACCCCAAATTCCACACCTTCTCACCAACCCGACCGGGGGTCTCCACCCTCTGGTGATGGAGGGCAACCTGCCTCTCCTGGCGTGGTTGGTTTCGGGGTCTCGGACGCGGATCAGGACCTTTCAAGATCAGCTAGGGATCTCCTCGCCCTGGCCTGGGCCCCCGGGACTAGATTGGCATATCGATCAGCCTGGAGGCTCTGGGTTTGTTGGGGTGATCAACGGCAGGTTGATCCCATACATGCACCTGTGTCTGTAGTGGTTAACTACTTGGCGGATTCTTTTGAATCTGGCAAATCTTATAGCTCCATTAACGTATACCGGTCGGCTATTTCGGCTTACCATTGCCCAGTGGACTCTTTGCCGATTGGCAAACACCCGCTGGTTTGTAGACTTTTGCGCGGCATAAAATTTAAACGTCCCCCTCGGCCCAGGTATCATTCCACCTGGGATGTCTCCAGGTTGCTCGATATGTTTGCCTCGTGGGTGGACAATGACGATCTTTCCCTGAAACTGTTGTTATATAAACTGACGGTCCTTCTATGTTTGGTGTCCATCAAACGTGTCTCGGATGTAAAGGCTTTGGACATCTCTAGGCGACAATTTTCGCCTCAGGGAGTCAAATTCTCGGTGGTCCGTAGGACCAAGACGGGTATTCACTCGGTTTTTTATCCATATTTTCCCGCGCACCCGAGGCTTTGCGTTGTTCGTTGTCTACAAGCGTACGAATCGCAGACGGCAGATCTGCGCTCTCCGGATTTTTCTCAGCTCCTTGTCTCTTATGTCAGACCTCATCATCCAGTTACCTCCGCTACTCTAGCGCGTTGGGTACGTTCTGCCATGGACATGGCGGGTATAGATGTATCTCTGTTTGGAGCTCACTCGTCCAGGGGTGCTATGGCTACGAAGATAGTCACAGCAGGGGGCTCCCTCTCCGACTTACTGATGGCGGCTGATTGGTCTTCGAAGACCACCTTTCGCCATTTCTACTTCAGGCCGGAGGACCATGTTTCTATGTCGGTCTTATAATGCTCTGACTTGTTACTGTTTCTTGCTGTCATCGCTAGTTGTTAGCTTTGAACTTGCATAAAATATGAGCCTCCTGTCTGATATATAAATCTAGATTTTCCTAGCTTGTGACGGAAAATATTAGTTATATGAAGACAGGAGCCGAGTATCTTCCCTCCCTACCCACCCTATTACGACTCTTTGTTCTCTTTGCAGGATATTGAACGCGGAGGCGGTTTTCCTGAGTTCGGTTGACCTGTCGGTTTCCAGCTGTTTGGGTTCTCTACAGTCCCCGTTGGGACGAAGTTAGGCCTTCCTTGGCCTCTGGGCTTCTGCTGCTCTGGGTCGAAGGGCCGAAGTTTGCGGACCGTTGAGGATGTCCGGATGGAGTCGTTTTCTGTGCGGTTCCGATTCGCATTAAGAAAGAGGAGGATCTATATGGGGGCAGTCCTTATATAGGGGCTACAGAGGAGGGGTGGCTACTGTGGTCCTAGGACTGCTGGGAGTTGTAGTTTGAAGTTTTTTCTTTTATTGAATTGATTACCAAAGTGTTCTGCTATGGGCATTATTAAAGAAAGAATAATGCATAAGATACTCGCCTCCTGTCTTCATATAAATAATATTTTCCGTCACAAGCTAGGAAAATCTAGATTTATATCCTGTATTATACTCCAGAGCTGTACTCACTATTCTGCTGGTGGGGTCACTGTGTACATACATTACATTACTTATCCTGTACTGATCCTGAGTTATATCCTGTATTATACTCCAGAGCTGTACTCACTATTCTGCTGGTGCGGACACTGTGAACATAAATTACATTACTTATCCTGTACTGATCCTGAGTTACATAAGGGGATGCACTTACACTTTTAGCTGTCTCGGTGGTCGGGCATACACTGATGTTCAGCAGATTGCAGAATGTGAAACTTTCCTTGGTCCCAGTCAGACTAGAGAGAGCATTACTGATCACAACCTGCAAGATACAAACAGGACAATAGCTATAGAGAAGACACAGCAGGCCACCGCCGCCGCCACCTCTGTTTGGGAATTGATGCCCCCCAACATTTATAATTCATACAAAAGAAAGTTACATTTACATATTAAAATATAGAATATGGTAAAACATCTCCAGTGTTATCCAACAGATATTCCATATGGAGCAATTCTTGGGTGAGGTTACCTGACAGGTCTCCCAGCCTTTATACAACCGCAAAGTGTAATCATCATTCACATGTTGTTTGGCTGTTCCAGTTATAGCATCATGGTGCTGAGCTACTCCCATAGCGCGTCCTGAAATACAAAGGTACACGTAATAATAGGATCAGGAGCCGGGTTACTGTAATAAGATGTTATAATAGGGTAATAAGAGGATCAGGAGCTGGGTTACTGTAATAAGATGTTATAGGGTAATAAGAGGATCAGGAGCCGGGTTACTGTAATAAGATGTTATAGGGTAATAAGAGGATCAGGAGCCGGGTTACTGTAATAAGATGTTATAGGGTAATAAGAGGATCAGGAGCCGGGTTACTGTAATAAGATTTTATAGGGGTAATAAGAGGATCAGGAGCCGGGTTACTGTAATAAGATTTTATAGGGTAATAAGAGGATCAGGAGCCGGGTTACTGTAATAATGTGTTATAGGGGTAATAAGAGGATCAGGAGCCGGGTTACTGTAATAAGATGTTATAGGGGTAATAAGAGGATCAGGAGCCGGGTTACTGTAATAAGAGGATCAGGAGCCAGGTTACTGTAATAAGAGGATCAGGATCCGGGTTACTGTAATAAGATGTTATAGGGTAATAAGAGGATCAGGAGCCGGGTTACTGTAATAAGATGTTATAGGGTAATAAGGGGATCAGGAGCCAGGTTACTGTAATAAGAGGATCAGGAGTCGGGTTACTGTAATAAGATGTTATAGGGTAATAAGAGGATCAGGAGCCGGGTTACTGTAATAAGATGTTATAGGGTAATAAGAGGATCAGGAGCCAGGTTACTGTAATAAGATGTTATAGGGTAATAAGAGGATCAGGAGCCGGGTTACTGTAATAAGATGTTATAGGGTAATAAGAGGATCAGGAGCCGGGTTACTGTAATAAGATGTTATAGGGTAATAAGAGGATCAGGAGCCGGGTTACTGTAATAAGATGTTATAGGGTAATAAGAGGATCAGGAGCCGAGTTACTGTAATAAGATGTTATAGGTTAATAAGAGGATCGGGAGCCGGGTTACTGTAATAAGATGTTATAGGGTAATAAGAGGATCAGGAGCCAGGTTACTGTAATAAGATGTTATAGGGTAATAAGAGGATCAGGAGCCGGGTTACTGTAATAAGATGTTATAGGGTAATAAGAGGATCAGGAGCCGAGTTACTGTAATAAGATGTTATAGGTTAATAAGAGGATCAGGAGCCGGGTTACTGTAATAAGATGTTATAGGGTAATAGGAGGATCGGGAGCCGGGTTACTGTAATAAGATGTTATAGGGTAATAAGAGGATCAGGAGCCGAGTTACTGTAATAAGATGTTATAGGTTAATAAGAGGATCAGGAGCCGGGTTACTGTAATAAGATGTTATAGGGTAATAGGAGGATCGGGAGCCGGGTTACTGTAATAAGATGTTATAGGGGTAATAAGAGGATCAGGAGCCAGGTTACTGTAATAAGATGATATAGGGTAATAAGAGGATCAGGAGCCTGGTTACTGTAATAAGATGATATAGGGTAATAAGAGGATCAGGAGCCGGGTTACTGTAATAAGATGTTATAGGGTAATAAGAGGATCAGGAGCCGGGTTACTGTAATAAGATGTTATAGGGTAATAAGAGGATCAGGAGCCGGGTTACTGTAATAAGATGTTATAGGGTAATAAGAGGATCAGGAGCCGGGTTACTGTAATAAGATGTTATAGGGTAATAAGAGGATCAGGAGCCGGGTTACTGTAATAAGATGTTATAGGGTAATAAGAGGATCAGGAGCCGGGTTACTGTAATAAGATGTTATAGGGGTAATAAGAGGATCAGGAGCCGGGTTACTGTAATAAGATGTTATAGAGGTAATAAGAGGATCAGGAGCCGGGTTACTGTAATAAGATGTTATAGGGTAATAAGGGGATCAGGAGCCGGGTTACTGTAATAAGATGTTATAGGGGTAATAAGAGGATCAGGAGCCGGGTTACTGTAATAAGATGTTATAGGGTAATAAGAGGATCAGGAGCCGGGTTACTGTAATAAGATGTTATAGGGTAATAAGAGGATCAGGAGCCGGGTTACTGTAATAAGATGTTATAGGGTAATAAGAGGATCAGGAGCCGGGTTACTGTAATAAGATGTTATAGGGTAATAAGAGGATCAGGAGCCGGGTTACTGTAATAAGATGTTATAGGGTAATAAGAGGATCAGGAGTCGGGTAACTGTAATAAGATGTTATAGATAATAAGAGGATCAGGAGCCGGGTTACTGTAATAAGATGTTATAGGGTAATAAGAGGATCAGGAGCCGGGTTACTGTAATAAGATGTTATAGATAATAAGAGGATCAGGAGCCGGGTTACTGTAATAAGATGTTATAGATAATAAGAGGATCAGGAGCCGGGTTACTGTAATAAGATGTTATAGATAATAAGAGGATCAGGAGCCGGGTTACTGTAATAAGATGTTATAGGGTAATAAGAGGATCAGGAGCCGGGTTACTGTAATAAGATGTTATAGATAATAAGAGGATCAGGAGCCGGGTTACTGTAATAAGATGTTATAGGGTAATAAGAGGATCAGGAGCCGGGTTACTGTAATAAGATGTTATAGATAATAAGAGGATCAGGAGCCGGGTTACTGTAATAAGATGTTATAGGGTAATAAGAGGATCAGGAGCCGGGTTACTGTAATAAGATGTTATAGGGTAATAAGAGGATCAGGAGCCGGGTCACTGTAATAAGATGTTATAGGGTAATAAGAGGATCAGGAGCGGGGTTACTGTAATAAGATGTTATAGGGTAATAAGAGGATCAGGAGCGGGGTTACTATAATAAGATGTTATAAGGTAATAAGATGTATAAACAAGACCCCTACTTAGAGTTAAGCTGCTGCTGGTTCCGTATGGTCCATGTGTTGCGGCTGCTCCGGTTAAGGCCTCTAGTTGGTTGCAGACCTGATAATCATAGTAATAACTTTATCATTGTCGCTCAGATCTTCAGTGCGGTGACAATATCCTCTCCGCTAAGTAACATATAAGCTTCACTTCACCTGCAGGAAATTGTTGCTGAGCCTCTCGTAGCGCTTGAAGCCGGCCCGGCTGGTAAAGTATCCTGTCCAGAACATGTGCGGACCATCAGCATACGGGAAGAAATCGTCCATCTTCACTGGCCTGAGACAAAGAGTTAACCAATACATGGTATCAATAAGGTTTCTTGCACTCAATAAATCAGTGTTTCCCATCCAGGGTGCCTCCAGCTGTTGCAAAACTACAACTCCCAGCATGTCAGGGTAGCCAAAGCTGCCCAGGCATGCAGGGAGTTGCAGTTTTGCAACAGCTGGAGGCACCCTGGATGGGAAATACCACACTAAGTAGAGTGGGGTAATAGTCCCTGTACTCACCAGCTTAGGTTGGCTCTGTTTAATGCCGTCAGGTAGCAGCTTGGTGTAGAGTAGATCACATTCACTTTGCTTCCATTAGTTTGCTGAAGAAGAAAACAAGTCAATTCAGTAAAGACCGCCAGACCCCTGTGTATAGGGTCCAATATACCGGGGGGCATTACAGGCACCTCACCTGAGCATTCACCAGTTTAATAAGCTTGTCCATGTTCTTAAACCACGGGATGGCGTTCTCATACTGGAAATCAGACCCCATGGTCATTACAATGTGATTGGAGCGATACTTGTCTGCCTAAGGGGAAAGTATCAAACATTACTGAATTACATCATACTGCTACTACACCATGACAGGTATACACAGTACAGGTACAGTATACACATCTCCTCCTCATACTACTACTACCCCATGACAGGTATACACAGTACAGGTACAGTATACACATCTCCTCCTCATACTACTACACCATGACAGGTATACACAGTACAGGTACAGTATACACATCTCCTCATACTACTACACCATGACAGGTATACACAGTACAGGTACAGTATACACATCTCCTCATACTACTACACCATGACAGGTATACACAGTACAGGTACAGTATACACATCTCCTCATACTACTACACCATGACAGGTATACACAGTAGAGGTACAGTATACACATCTCCTCATACTACTACATCATGACAGGTATACACAGTACAGGTACAGTATACACATCTCCTCATACTACTACACCATGACAGGTATACACAGTACAGGTACAGTATACACATCTCCTCATACTACTACACCATGACAGGTATACACAGTACAGGTACAGTATACACATCTCCTCCTCATACTACTACTACTACTACACCATGACAGGTATACACAGTACAGGTACAGTATACACATCTCCTCCTCATACTACTACACCATGACAGGTATACACAGTACAGGTACAGTATACACATCTCCTCATACTACTACACCATGACAGGTATACACAGTACAGGTACAGTATACACATCTCCTCCTCATACTACTACTACACCATGACAGGTATACACAGTACAGGTACAGTATACACATCTCCTCCTCATACTACTACCCCATGACAGGTATACACAGTACAGGTACAGTATATACACATCTCCTCCTCATACTACTACTACTACTACTACTACTACACCATGACAGGTATACACAGTACAGGTACAGTATACACATCTCCTCATACTACTACACCATGACAGGTATCCACAGTACAGGTACAGTATACACATCTCCTCATACTACTACACCATGACAGGTATACACAGTACAGGTACAGTATACACATTTCCTCCTCATACTACTACTACTACTACACCATGACAGGTATACACAGTACAGGTACAGTATACACATCTCCTCCTCATACTACTACACCATGACAGGTATACACAGTACAGGTACAGTATACACATCTCCTCCTCATACTACTACTACACCATGACAGGTATACACAGTACAGGTACAGTATACACATCTCCTCCTCATACTACTACCCCATGACAGGTATACACAGTACAGGTACAGTATATACACATCTCCTCCTCATACTACTACACCATGACAGGTATACACAGTACAGGTACAGTATACACATCTCCTCCTCATACTACTACTACACCATGACAGGTATACACAGTACAGGTACAGTATACACATCTCCTCCTCATACTACTACTACACCATGACAGGTATACACAGTACAGGTACAGTATACACATCTCCTCCTCATACTACTACTACACCATGACAGGTATACACAGTACAGGTACAGTATACACATCTCCTCCTCATACTACTACTACACCATGACAGGTATACACAGTACAGGTACAGTATACACATCTCCTCCTCATACTACTACTACACCATGACAGGTATACACAGTACAGGTACAGTATACACATCTCCTCCTCATACTACTACTACACCATGACAGGTATACACAGTACAGGTACAGTATACACATCTCCTCCTCATACTACTACTACACCATGACAGGTATACACAGTACAGGTACAGTATACACATCTCCTCCTCATACTACTACTACACCATGACAGGTATACACAGTACAGGTACAGTATACACATCTCCTCCTCATACTACTACACCATGACAGGTATACACAGTACAGGTACAGTATACACATCTCCTCATACTACTACACCATGACAGGTATACACAGTACAGGTACAGTATACACATCTCCTCCTCATACTACTACTACCCCATGACAGGTATACACAGTACAGGTACAGTATACACATCTCCTCATACTACTACACCATGACAGGTATACACAGTACAGGTACAGTATACACATCTCCTCCTCATACTACTACTACACCATGACAGGTATACACAGTACAGGTACAGTATACACATCTCCTCCTCATACTACTACTACTCCATGACAGGTATACACAGTACAGGTACAGAATACACATCTCCTCCTCATACTACTACTACACCATGACAGGTATACACAGTACAGGTACAGTATACACATCTCCTCCTCATACTACTACACCATGACAGGTATACACAGTACAGGTACAGTATACACATCTCCTCCTCATACTACTACTACACCATGACAGGTATACACAGTACAGGTACAGTATACACATCTCCTCATACTACTACACCATGACAGGTATACACAGTAGAGGTACAGTATACATGTCTCCTCCTCATACTACTACACCATGACAGGTATACACAGTACAGGTACAGTATACACATCTCCTCCTCATACTACTACTACTACACCATGACAGGTATACACAGTACAGGTACAGTATACACATCTTCTCATACTACTACACCATGACAGGTATACACAGTACAGGTACAGTATACACATCTCCTCCTCATACTACTACTACACCATGACAGGTATACACAGTACAGGTACAGTATACACATCTCCTCACACTACTACTACACCATGACAGGTATACACAGTACAGGTACAGTATACACATCTCCTCCTCATACTACTACACCATGACAGGTATACACAGTACAGGTACAGTATACACATCTCCTCCTCATACTACTACTACACCATGACAGGTATACACAGTACAGGTACAGTATACACATCTCCTCATACTACTACACCATGACAGGTATACACAGTACAGGTACAGTATACACATCTCCTCATACTACTACACCATGACAGGTATACACAGTACAGGTACAGTATACACATCTCCTCATACTACTACACCATGACAGGTATACACAGTACAGGTACAGTATACACATCTCCTCATACTACTACTACACCATGACAGGTATACACAGTACAGGAACAGTATACACATCTCCTCCTCATACTACTACTACACCATGACAGGTATACACAGTACAGATACAGTATACACATCTCCTCCTCATACTACTACACCATGACAGGTATACACAGTACAGGTACAGTATACACATCTCCTCCTCATACTACTACACCATGACAGGTATACACAGTACAGGTATAGTATACACATCTCCTCCTCATACTACTAATACACTATGACAGGTATACACAGTACAGGTACAGTATACACATCTCCTCATACTACTACACCATGACAGGTATACACAGTACAGATACAGTATACACATCTCCTCCTCATACTACAACTACTACACCATGACAGGTATACACAGTACAGGTACAGTATACACATCTCCTCATACTACTACACCATGACAGGTATACACAGTACAGGTACAGTATACACATCTCCTCCTCATACTACTACACCATGACAGGTATACACAGTACAGGTACAGTATACACATCTCCTCCACATACTACTACTACACCATGACAGGTATACACAGTACAGATACAGTATACACATCTCCTCCTCATACTACTACTACACCATGACAGGTATACACAGTACAGATACAGTATACACATCTCCTCCTCATACTACTACACCATGACAGGTATACACAGTACAGGTACAGTATACACATCTCCTCCACATACTACTACTACACCATGACAGGTATACACAGTACAGGTACAGTATACACATCTCCTCCTCATACTACTACTACACCATGACAGGTATACACAGTACAGGTACAGTATACACATCTCCTCATACTACTACACCATGACAGGTATACACAGTACAGGTACAGTATACACATCTCCTCCTCATACTACTACTACTACTACACCATGACAGGTATACACAGTACAGGTACAGTATACACATCTCCTCCTCATACTACTACTACTACTACACCATGACAGGTATACACAGTACAGGTACAGTATACACATCTCCTCCTCATACTACTACTACACCATGACAGGTATACACAGTACAGGTACAGTATACACATCTCCTCCTCATACTACTACACCATGACAGGTATACACAGCACAGGTACAGTATACACATCTCATACTACTACACCATGACAGGTATACACAGTACAGGTACAGTATACACCTCTCCTCCTCATACTACTACACCATGACAGGTATACACAGTACAGGTACTGTATACACATCTCCTCCTCATACTACTACTACACCATGACAGGTATACACAGTACAGGCACAGTATACACATCTCCTCATACTACTACACCATGACAGGTATACACAGTACAGGTACAGTATACAAATCTCCTCATACTACTACTACTACTACACCATGACAGGTATACACAGTACAGGTACAGTATACACATCTCCTCCTCATACTACTACACCATGACAGGTATACACAGTACAGGTACAGTATACACATCTCCTCATACTACTACTACACCATGACAGGTATACACAGTACAGGTACAGTATACACATCTCCTCCTCATACTACTACACCATGATAGGTATACACAGTACAGGTACAGTATACACATCTCCTCATACTACTACACCATGACAGGTATACACAGTACAGGTACAGTATACACATCTCATACTACTACACCATGACAGGTATACACAGTACAGGTACAGTATACACATCTCCTCATACTACTACACCATGACAGGTATACACAGTACAGGTACAGTATACACATCTCCTCCTCATACTACTACTACTACTACTACACCATGACATGTATACACAGTACAGGTACAGTATACACATCTCCTCCTCATACTACTACACCATGATAGGTATACACAGTACAGGTACAGTATACACATCTCATACTACTACACCATGACAGGTATACACAGTACAGGTACAGTATACACATCTCATACTACTACACCATGACAGGTATACACAGTACAGGTACAGTATACACATCTCCTCATACTACTACACCATGACATGTATACACAGTACAGGTACAGTATACACATCTCCTCATACTACTACACCATGACAGGTATACACAGTACAGGTACAGTATACAAATCTCCTCATACTACTACTACTACTACACCATGACAGGTATACACAGTACAGGTACAGTATACACATCTCCTCCTCATACTACTACACCATGACAGGTATACACAGTACAGGTACAGTATACACATCTCCTCCTCATACTACTACACCATGACAGGTATACACAGTACAGGTACAGTATACACATCTCCTCCACATACTACTACTACACCATGACAGGTATACACAGTACAGGTACAGTATACACATCTCCTCCTCATACTACTACACCATGACAGGTATACACAGTACAGGTACAGTATACACATCTCCTCCACATACTACTACTACACCATGACAGGTATACACAGTACAGGTACAGTATACACATCTCCTCCTCATACTACTACACCATGACAGGTATACACAGTACAGGTACAGTATACACATCTCCTCCTCATACTACTACACCATGACAGGTATACACAGTACAGGTACAGTATACACATCTCCTCCTCATACTACTACTACACCATGACAGGTATACACAGTAAAGGTACAGTATACACATCTCCTCCTCATACTACTACACCATGACAGGTATACACAGTACAGGTACCGTATACACATCTCCTCACACTACTACACCATGACAGGTATACACAGTACAGGTACAGTATACACATCTCCTCCTCATACTACTACACCATGACAGTTATACACAGTACAGGTACCGTATACACATCTCCTCACACTACTACACCATGACAGGTATACACAGTACAGGTACAGTATACACATCTCCTCCTCATACTACTACACCATGACAGGTATATACAGTACAGGTACAGTATACACATCTCCTCCTCATACTACTACTACACCATGACAGGTATACACAGTACAGGTACAGTATACACATCTCCTCCTCATACTACTACTACACCATGACAGGTATACACAGTACAGGTACAGTATACACATCTCCTCATACTACTACACCATGACAGGTATACACAGTACAGGTACAGTATACACATCTCCTCATACTACTACACCATGACAGGTATACACAGTACAGGTACAGTATACACATCTACTCATACTACTACACCATGACAGGTATACACAGTACAGGTACAGTATACACATCTCCTCCTCATACTACTACACCATGACAGGTATACACAGCACAGGTACAGTATACACATCTCCTCCTCATACTACTACTACACCATGACAGGTATACACAGTACAGGTACAGTATACACATCTCCTCCTCATACTACTACACCATGACAGGTATACACATTACAGGTACAGTATACACATCTCCTTATACTACTACTACTACACCATGACAGGTATACACAGCACAGGTACAGTATACACATCTCCTCCTCATACTACTACTACACCATGACAGGTATACACAGTACAGGTACAGTATACACATCTCCTCCTCATACTACTACACCATGACAGGTATACACAGTACAGGTACAGTATACACATCTCCTCCTCATACTACTACACCATGACAGGTATACACAGTACAGGTACAGTATACACATCTCCTCCTCATACTACTACACCATGACAGGTATACACAGTACAGGTACAGTATACACATCTCCTTATACTACTACTACACCATGACAGGTATACACAGTACAGGTACAGTATACACATCTCCTCCTCATACTACTACACCATGACAGATATACACAGTACAGGTACAGTATACACATCTCCTCCTCATACTACTACACCATGACAGGTATACACAGTACAGGTACAGTATACACATCTCCTCCTCATACTACTACACCATGACAGGTATACACAGTACAGGTACAGTATACACATCTCCTCCTCATACTACTACACCATGACAGGTATACACAGTACAGATACAGTATACACATCTCCTCCTCATACTACTACTACACCATGACAGGTATACACAGTACAGGTACAGTATACACATCTCCTCCTCATACTACTACACCATGACAGGTATACACAGTACAGGTACAGTATACACATCTCCTCCTCATACTACTACACCATGACAGGTATACACAGTACAGATACAGTATACACATCTCCTCCTCATACTACTACTACACCATGACAGGTATACACAGTACAGGTACAGTATACACATCTCATACTACTACACCATGACAGGTATACACAGTACAGGTACAGTATACACATCTCATACTACTACACCATGACAGGTATACACAGTACAGGTACAGTATACACATTTCCTCCTCATACTACTACTACTACATCATGACAGGTATACACAGTACAGGTACAGTATACACATCTCCTCATACTACTACACCATGACAGGTATACACAGTACAGGTACAGTATACACATCTCCTCATACTACTACACCATGACAGGTATACACAGTACAGGTACAATATACACATCTCCTCATACTATTACACCATGACAGGTATACACAGTACAGGTACAGTATACACATCTCCTCCTCATACTACTACACCATGACAGGTATACACGGTACAGGTACAGTATACACATCTCCTCCTCATACTACTACACCATGACAGGTATACACAGTACAGGTACAGTATACACATCTCCTCATACTACTACACCATGACAGGTATACACAGTACAGGTACAATATACACATCTCCTCATACTACTACACCATGACAGGTATACACAGTACAGGTACAGTATACACATCTCCTCCTCATACTACTACACCATGACAGGTATACACAGTACAGGTACCGTATACACATCTCCTCATACTACTACACCATGACAGGTATACACAGTACAGGTACAGTATACACATCTCCTCCTCATAAAACTACACCATGACAGGTATACACAGTACAGGTACAGTATACACATCTCCTCCTCCTCATACTACTACTACACCATGACAGGTATACACAGTACAGGTACAGTATACACATCTCCTCATACTACTACTACACCATGACAGGTATACACAGTACAGGTACAGTATACACATCTCCTCCTCATACTACTACTACACCATGACAGGTATACACAGTACAGGTACAGTATACACATCTCCTCACACTACTACACCATGACAGGTATACACAGTACAGGTACAGTATGCACATCTCCTCATACTACTACACCATGACAGGTATACACAGTACAGGTAGAGTATACACATCTCCTCCTCATACTACTACACCATGACAGGTATACACAGTACAGGTACAGTATACACATCTCCTCATACTACTACTACACCATGACAGGTATACACAGTACAGGTACAGTATACACATCTCCTCATACTACTACTACACCATGACAGGTATACACAGTACAGGTACAGTATATACATCTCCTCATACTACTACACCATGACAGGTATACACAGTACAGGTACAGTATACACCTCTCCTCATACTACTACACCATGACAGGTATACACAGTACAGGTACAGTATACACATCTCCTCCTCATAAAACTACACCATGACAGGTATACACAGTACAGGTACAGTATACACATCTCCTCCTCCTCATACTACTACTACACCATGACAGGTATACACAGTACAGGTACAGTATACACATCTCCTCATACTACTACACCATGACAGGTATACACAGTACAGGTACAGTATACACATCTCCTCCTCATACTACTACACCATGACAGGTATACACAGTACAGGTACCGTATACACATCTCCTCACACTACTACACCATGACAGGTATACACAGTACAGGTACAGTATACACATCTCCTCATACTACTACACCATGACAGGTATACACAGTACAGGTACAGTATACACATCTCCTCATACTACTACTACACCATGACAGGTATACACAGTACAGGTACAGTATACACATCTCCTCCTCATACTACTACACCATGACAGGTATACACAGTACAGGTACAGTATACACATCTCCTCCTCATACTACTAATACACCATGACAGGTATACACAGTACAGGTATAGTATACACCTCTCCTCATACTACTACTACACCATGACAGGTATACACAGTACAGGTACAGTATACACATCTCCTCATACTACTACACCATGACAGGTATACACAGTACAGGTACAGTATACACATCTCCTCATACTACTACACCATGACAGGTATACACAGTACAGGTACAGTATACACATCTCCTCCTCATACTACTACACCATGACAGGTATACACAGTACAGGTACAGTATACACATCTCCTCATACTACTACTACTACACCATGACAGGTATACACAGTACAGGTACAGTATACACATCTCCTCCTCATACTACTACACCATGACAGGTATACACAGTACAGGTACAGTATACACATCTCCTCCACATACTACTACTACACCATGACAGGTATACACAGTACAGGTACAGTATACACATCTCCTCCTCATACTACTACTACACCATGACAGGTATACACAGTACAGGTACAGTATACACATCTCCTCATACTACTACTACACCATGACAGGTATACACAGTA
Source organism: Hyla sarda (assembly GCF_029499605.1). Classification (NCBI taxonomy): domain Eukaryota; kingdom Metazoa; phylum Chordata; class Amphibia; order Anura; family Hylidae; genus Hyla; species Hyla sarda. Next base: position 30,617,332 of record NC_079192.1, read on the forward strand.
CAGGTACAGTATACACATCTCCTCCTCATACTACTACACCATGACAGGTATACACAGTACAGGTACAGTATACACATCTCCTCATACTACTACACCATGACAGGTATACACAGTACAGGTACAGTATACACATCTCCTCCTCCTCATACTACTACTACACCATGACAGGTATACACAGTACAGGTACAGTATACACATCTCCTCCTCATACTACTACACCATGACAGGTATACACAGTACAGGTACAGTATACACATCTCCTCATACTACTACACCATGACAGGTATACACAGTACAGGTACAGTATACACATCTCCTCCCACTACTATACCATGACAGGTATACACAGTACAGGTACAGTATACACATCTCCTCCTCATACTACTACACCATGACAGGTATACACAGTACAGGTACAGTATACACATCTCCTCCTCATACTACTACTACACCATGACAGGTATACACAGTAAAGGTACAGTATACACATCTCCTCCTCATACTACTACACCATGACAGGTATACACAGTACAGGTACCGTATACACATCTCCTCACACTACTACACCATGACAGGTATACACAGTACAGGTACAGTATACACATCTCCTCCTCATACTACTACACCATGACAGTTATACACAGTACAGGTACCGTATACACATCTCCTCACACTACTACACCATGACAGGTATACACAGTACAGGTACAGTATACACATCTCCTCCTCATACTACTACACCATGACAGGTATATACAGTACAGGTACAGTATACACATCTCCTCCTCATACTACTACTACACCATGACAGGTATACACAGTACAGGTACAGTATACACATCTCCTCCTCATACTACTACTACACCATGACAGGTATACACAGTACAGGTACAGTATACACATCTCCTCCTCATACTACTACTACACCATGACAGGTATACACAGTACAGGTACAGTATACACATCTCCTCATACTACTACACCATGACAGGTATACACAGTACAGGTACAGTATACACATCTCCTCATACTACTACACCATGACAGGTATACACAGTACAGGTACAGTATACACATCTACTCATACTACTACACCATGACAGGTATACACAGTACAGGTACAGTATACACATCTCCTCCTCATACTACTACACCATGACAGGTATACACAGCACAGGTACAGTATACACATCTCCTCCTCATACTACTACTACACCATGACAGGTATACACAGTACAGGTACAGTATACACATCTCCTCCTCATACTACTACACCATGACAGGTATACACATTACAGGTACAGTATACACATCTCCTTATACTACTACTACTACACCATGACAGGTATACACAGCACAGGTACAGTATACACATCTCCTCCTCATACTACTACTACACCATGACAGGTATACACAGTACAGGTACAGTATACACATCTCCTCCTCATACTACTACACCATGACAGGTATACACAGTACAGGTACAGTATACACATCTCCTTATACTACTACTACACCATGACAGGTATACACAGTACAGGTACAGTATACACATCTCCTCCTCATACTACTACACCATGACAGATATACACAGTACAGGTACAGTATACACATCTCCTCCTCATACTACTACACCATGACAGGTATACACAGTACAGGTACAGTATACACATCTCCTCCTCATACTACTACACCATGACAGGTATACACAGTACAGGTACAGTATACACATCTCCTCCTCATACTACTACACCATGACAGGTATACACAGTACAGGTACAGTATACACATCTCCTCCTCATACTACTACTACACCATGACAGGTATACACAGTACAGATACAGTATACACATCTCCTCCTCATACTACTACTACACCATGACAGGTATACACAGTACAGGTACAGTATACACATCTCCTCCTCATACTACTACACCATGACAGGTATACACAGTACAGGTACAGTATACACATCTCCTCCTCATACTACTACACCATGACAGGTATACACAGTACAGGCACAGTATACACATCTCCTCATACTACTACACCATGACAGGTATACACAGTACAGATACAGTATACACATCTCCTCCTCATACTACTACTACACCATGACAGGTATACACAGTACAGGTACAGTATACACATCTACTCCTCATACTACTACACCATGACAGGTATACACAGTACAGGTACAGTATACACATTTCCTCCTCATACTACTACTACTACATCATGACAGGTATAGACAGTACAGGTACAGTATACACATCTCCTCCTCATACTACTACATCATGACAGGTATACACAGTACAGATACAGTATACACATCTCCTCCTCCTTATACTACTACTACTACTACACCATGACAGGTATACACAGTACAGGTACAGTATACACATCTCCTCATACTACTACACCATGACAGGTATACACAGTACAGGTACAGTATACACATCTCCTCATACTACTACACCATGACAGGTATACACAGTACAGGTACAGTATACACATCTCCTCCTCATACTACTACACCATGACAGGTATACACGGTACAGGTACAGTATACACATCTCCTCCTCATACTACTACACCATGACAGGTATACACAGTACAGGTACAGTATACACATCTCCTCATACTACTACACCATGACAGGTATACACAGTACAGGTACAATATACACATCTCCTCATACTACTACACCATGACAGGTATACACAGTACAGGTACAGTATACACATCTCCTCCTCATACTACTACACCATGACAGGTATACACAGTACAGGTACAGTATACACATCTCCTCCTCATACTACTACACCATGACAGGTATACACAGTACAGGTACAGTATATACACATCTCCTCCTCATACTACTACACCATGACAGGTATACACAGTACAGGTACAGTATACACATCTCCTCATACTACTACTACACCATGACAGGTATACACAGTACAGGTACAGTATACACATCTCCTCATACTACTACTACACCATGACAGGTATACACAGTACAGGTACAGTATATACATCTCCTCATACTACTACACCATGACAGGTATACACAGTACAGGTACAGTATACACCTCTCCTCATACTACTACACCATGACAGGTATACACAGTACAGGTACAGTATACACATCTCCTCCTCATAAAACTACACCATGACAGGTATACACAGTACAGGTACAGTATACACATCTCCTCCTCCTCATACTACTACTACACCATGACAGGTATACACAGTACAGGTACAGTATACACATCTCCTCATACTACTACACCATGACAGGTATACACAGTACAGGTACAGTATACACATCTCCTCCTCATACTACTACACCATGACAGGTATACACAGTACAGGTACCGTAAACACATCTCCTCACACTACTACACCATGACAGGTATACACAGTACAGGTACAGTATACACATCTCCTCATACTACTACACCATGACAGGTATACACAGTACAGGTACAGTATACACATCTCCTCATACTACTACTACTACTACACCATGACAGGTATACACAGTACAGGTACAGTATACACATCTCCTCCTCATACTACTACACCATGACAGGTATACACAGTACAGGTACAGTATACACATCTCCTCCTCATACTACTACACCATGACAGGTATACACAGTACAGGTACAGTATACACATCTCCTCCTCATACTACTACACCATGACAGGTATACACAGTACAGGTATAGTATACACATCTCCTCCTCATACTACTACACCATGACAGGTATACACAGTACAGGTACAGGTACACATCTCCTCATACTACTACACCATGACAGGTATACACAGTACAGGTACAGTATACACATCTCCTCCTCATACTACTACACCATGACAGGTATACACAGTACAGGTACAGTATACACATCTCCTCACACTACAGGTATACACAGTACAGGTATGGTGAATGATTATATACCTGTGTGTTCACAGCTTTCATAAACAATTGTAAAACAGCGTCCACATTATTGTCCTCCATCTGTGGATCATCCATAATCGGGGGATCTGAACACAACTGATCCCAGCAGAAACCTTCTGGAGGGTTGTATCCGTTCGGCAGGACACCTATCAAGAAAGCAAACATTATCTGGTGACCATACACATCCTAGGTTGGTACATAACAGGGGTGCTACATGACAGACGCTTTACAAGCAGTCCTATGTAAACCCACACATAAAAGATTTTTGTCAACCTGCTTAGCTGGGTAGACATATGTGTCACTGTATTATGGTTGGATTTACTATTCAGGAATAAGAGAACAGAGAAACAAAACATATGTATTATATCACCGTAAATATAAGTTCCATCATGTGACCCACCAGTGAAGAGATCAGCAGTGGGCGCTGCCAGATCATCGCTGCCCCTCCAGATCATCTCCATCTGTTTTTTGTTCTCTCGATTCTTTTTGTCCTGATAATCCAACCGTCCGAAGAACAATCCGTCATACCCCATCTGTCAGACAAAAAGGGGGATTATCAGGTAATACTTTACTTACACAGTATTATAGTAGTTATATTCTTGTATATAGGAGCAGTATTATAGTAGTTATATTCTTGTACATAGGAGCAGTATTATAGTAGTTATATTCTTGTATATAGGGCCAGTATTATAGTAGTTATATTCTTGTATATAGAAGCAGTATTATAGTAGTTATATTCTTGTATATAGGAGGCAGTATTATAGTAGTTATATTCTTGTATATAGGAGACAGTATTATAGTAGTTATATTCTTGTATATATAGGAGCAGTATTATAGAAGTTATATTCTTGTATATAGGAGGCAGTATTATAGTAGTTATATTCTTGTATATAGGAGCAGTATTATAGTAGTTATATTCTTGTATATAGGAGCAGTATTATAGTAGTTCTATTCTTGTATATAGGAGCAGAATTATAGTAGTTATATTCTTGTATATAGGAGCAGTATTATAGTAGTTATATTCTTGTATATAGGAGCAGTATTATAGTAGTTATATTCTTGTATATAGGAGCAGTATTATAGTGGTTATATTCTTGTATATAGGAGCAGTTTTATAGTAGTTATATTCTTGTATATAGGAGCAGTATTATAGTAGTTATATTCTTGTATATAGGAGGCAGTATTATAGTAGTTATATTCTTGTATATAGGAGGCAGTATTATAGTAGGTATATTCTTGTATATAGGAGTATTATAGTAGCTATATTCTTGTACACAGGAAGCAATATTTGCTTTATTTTTGTCTTATAAAATCTTGTTCACATACCTGAGCAAAGAGTAGGGCTTGTTCTCTGGAATGCCCAAATGGATCAATGTGCCAAGCCACCCTGGGTCTACCACATTCCCCAAATGTAGACTGTAAGAACTGCAAGCCCAGGGTCATCTGGTCAATAATCGGGCTGTAATGTGTGGCCGCTTCATCGTTCATGGACCACCCTCCATTGATAAACTCCAAGCGACCTAAGACATAGATGAGATGGTCATTATCGGGTGCGGGCCGAACCACTTATAGCACCATTTATTTTCTCACCTTCCTGTATGAGCTGAGACACATCTCTCTGCACAGACTCATTCTGCTCCTGCCACCAGCGCCAGAAAAACGCGCTCTCCACGTAGATGAAGCGCCTCCTGGGGTCTGCAAGTAGCTGTGGGACAACCGAGTCCAGAATATACTGCACCCCAGCATGCTGAATGCTGTTGCGTCCTGCAAAATAGAAAACGCCCAATTCAGGACAAAGGATTCGGACAGTGTTGCCCAACCAGGGAGCCTCGAGTTGTTTCAAAACTACAACTCCCAGCATGCCCTAACAGCCTTTGGCTGTCCAGGCATGCCGGGTGTCGTAGTCTGGCAAAAGCTGGAGGCTCCCTGGTTGGGAAAGACTGCATTTTAAGTATAAACACCAGGCTGAGCTGACATTAAACGGTAGGCAAATACGCAGCAGCAAATACGCAGCAAAATCTGGCATGTGTGACCCTACCCTAAGGGTGTATTCACACATACAGTATCCTGTGTACATCTGATGCAGATTTTATGCTGTGTTTAGTCATTTTAGTTGATATAAAGTCTGCAGCTTCAAATCCTGTGCATCAAATAGGCGCAGGATACTGTACATGTGAATAGACCCTTAGGCCACAAACAGGTACAACTTTTGTTTGTCCTGCAAAAGAAAAAAAAAAATAATAATAATAATAATAATAATAATAATTCCCTCCTCATTTTACTCCTCTACGATGACGTTTTTGTGTCCCTCTTATTAACAATGTGTATTGGAATAGGTGCTTTCTGTTTTCTTTCTTTGATTCCCTGCGTTTTTCTCATTACTAGTCATGTGATTCTTTCATCACATGACTCAAGAATTTCTACTGCCAAATTGGGGGGCGGAGCCAACACACATGCACACACTGACACAGTGGGCTGCCCATGGCAACCAATCAGATTGCTTCTTTCATTTTTAACCCCAGGGTATCATTTTAATCGTATGGACCCACAGAATAAACATAGGGTTACATTTTTACCGAAAAAATATACTGTGTAGAAACGGACGCCCAAAAGTTTTTTTTTTTTTCTTCCATTTTGTCGACAATGATTTTATTTTATTTTTTTTCCATTTCGCCGTAGATTTTTGGGTAAAATGACTGATGTCATTACAAAGCACAATTGGTGGTGCAAAAAATAAGCCATCCTATGGATGGATATTTTAAGGTGCAAAATTGTAAGGGTTATGATTTTTAAAAGGTAAGGAGGAAAAAAACTTAAGTGCAAAAACAGAAAAAGGCTTGGTCCTTAAAGGGGTACTCCGCCCCTAGAAATCTTATCTCCTATCCAAAGGATAGGGTATAAGATGTCAGGTCACCGGGGTCCGGCTGCTGGGGACCCCCGGGATCCCCGCTGCGGCACCGCGCTATTACTGCACAGAGCAAACTCGCTCTGTGCGTAATGACGGGCAATACAGGGGCCGGAGCATCGTTACGTCATGGCTCCGCCCCTCTCGTGATGTTACAGCCCGCCCTCTCAATACAAGTCTATGGGAGGGGCGTGGCGGCCATCACGCCCCCCCCCCCCTCCCATAGACTTGCATTAAGGGGGCGGAGCCCTTACGTTACGATGCTCCGGTGTTGTATCGCCGGACATTACGCACAGAGCGAGCGTGCTCTGTGCAGCAACGATAGCGGGGTGCCGCAGCGGAGATCCCGGGGGTCCCCAGCAGCGGGACCCTGGCGATCTGACATCTTCTCCCAATCCTTTGGATAAGGGATAAGATGTCTAGGGGCGGAGTACCCCTTTAAGGGGTTACAAAGGCCTCAGAATAATGAAAGAAGCGATCTGATTGGTTGCTATGGGCAACTGAACCACTTTTCCTCTACACATTGTGTCTGTTTGGGATCACACTAGTCTATGGCAGTGTTTCCCAACCAGGGGGCCTCCAGCTGTTGCAAAACTACAACTCCCAGCATGCCCGGACAGCCGAAGGCTGTCCGGGCATGCTGGGAGTTGTAGTTTTGCAACAGCTGGAGGCACACTGGTTGGAAATCCATGGTCTATGGGAAAGGAGCTGTGAAATACTGCAGTATTTGGGAGCACTGACGTCCGTTTACCTTATCTATTTTATACAGTACATTATTTTATTTCTTTATTTTTTTTTATTTTCTTAAACTGAAGTTTTTTTTTTGGTTTTGATTTGACAATGTTTGACCCCAGACTTATTGTTTTATAGTTATTTAGGGGAAGTGATGATATGAAGTAATGATAACTTCCCTCTTGCAGTTTTGCCCATTTCCTGTAATTTCTTGTAATCTTTTATCTTCTCCTATATCTTAAGGCCATTGAGGTCATTGGGTGGGGGGTGGCACAGACCTGGCTCTCGGTGGGCTTCTTACCTCCATAGTAATACTGATCCACCGTCTTCAGCCAACCTACATCATTGTGTGTGTGAGGGATGAGGTGCACGTTGAGGAGGCCCTCGGGGGCCACAGGGCAGGTCTGTAGGGAGAGTCAATGGGGGAAGTCAGTTCAGTAGATAGTGGTGATCCCAGGACATTGGGGGGAGATTTATCAAAACCTGTCCAGAGGAATAGTAGCTGAGTTGCCCATAGCAACCAATCAGATCGCTACTTTCATTTTCCAGAGGCCTTTTCAAAAATGAAAGAAGCGATCTGATTGGTTGCTATGGGCAACTGGGCAACTTTTCCTCAGGACAGGTTTTGATAAATCTCCCCGACTGTGTCTGATGAACAGGACTACACATCACTCTGCCATATGGTCCTATATCCCCACAACCAGGCCCCTCCACACACTGCTCTGCTACCAAGGTCACCGCCCCGCACACTGTACCCCTCATCCCCCCTCTCTCTCCTGTACCCCTCATCCCCCCTCTCTCCTGTACACTGTACCCCTCATCCCCCCTCTCTCCTGTACACTGTACCCCTCATCCCCCCTCTCTCCTGTACACTGTACCCCTCATCCCCCCTCTCTCCTGTACACTGTACCCCTCATCCCCCCTCTCTCCTGTACACTGTACCCCTCACCCCCCCCTCTCTCCTGTACACTGTACCCCTCATCCCCCCCTCTCTCTCCTGTACACTGTACCCCTCACCCCCCCTCTCTCTCCTGTACACTGTACCCCTCACCCCCCCTCTCTCTCCTGTACACTGTACCCCTCATCCCCCCTCTCTCTCCTGTACACTGTACCCCTCATCCCCCCTCTCCCCTGTACACTGTACCCCTCATCCCCCCTCTCTCTCCTGTACACTGTACCCCTCATCCCCCCCTCTCTCCTGTACACTGTACCCCTCATCCCCCCCTCTCTCCTGTACACTGTACCCCTCATCCCCCCTCTCTCCTGTACACTGTACCCCTCATCCCCCCTCTCTCTCCTGTACACTGTACCCCTCATCCCCCCTCTCTCTCCTGTACACTGTACCCCTCATCCCCCCCTCTCTCTCTCCTGTACACTGTACCCCTCATCCCCCCTCTCTCCTGTACACTGTACCCCTCATCCCCCCTCTCTCTCTCCTGTACACTGTACCCCTCATCCCCCCTCTCCCCTGTACCCCTCATCCCCCCTCTCCCCTGTACACTGTACCCCTCATCCCCCCCTCTCTCCTGTACACTGTACCCCTCATCCCCCCCTCTCTCCTGTACACTGTACCCCTCATCCCCCCTCTCTCCTGTACACTGTACCCCTCATCCCCCCTCTCTCTCCTGTACACTGTACCCCTCATCCCCCCTCTCCCCTGTACACTGTACCCCTCATCCCCCCTCTCTCTCCTGTACACTGTACCCCTCATCCCCCCCTCTCTCCTGTACACTGTACCCCTCATCCCCCCTCTCTCCTGTACACTGTACCCCTCATCCCCCCTCTCTCCTGTACACTGTACCCCTCATCCCCCCTCTCTCCTGTACACTGTACCCCTCATCCTCCATCATACAGGGATATGAGATGACTTTGTTCCTCATTTCGTTATAATCCGGTAAGTGATCACCTAAAGACACGGCGGGTGCACACACTCACCTCCGGTCCGCACCCGGTGCCCCGGTGAACGTATCCCAACAGCACCACCACCACCACATACAGCCCCCGATACCCGCCGCTCTCCATCCCGCCGGTTACTCTCCGTCCTCACTACTCCTACCGCTCCGGGAACTTTACACTGTCACATGACCTGTCACAACAGCCACGCCCCGATGCAGCCCGACACCCAACGGAGCGGCTGGACGCTGTCACGTGACTTGGCATCCTATCAGACAACATCGAAGCTGTACACACCTTCTGCCACCAGAGGGCGCACTTGAGCCTCACTCTATGATTGGCCGTAAAGTGTTAGTGCTGTCCTTACACAACCTCTATGAGTGCTCACCCTGTATAAGGAAAACCTCTGCCCCTATTTGGGGCAGATCCTGAGAGGCATTATAGCCTCCTGTATAATTCAGGGACACCTATCTTTTATTTTTATTTATTTATTTATTCCATTCTAATGCTTTATTTCTGATATATATTCATTTACCAGGATGAGCTCTGCTAAGTTTCTACATATTTGTTTAGTTGGGAGAAACCCTATAAAACAGTGGTCTCCAAAGTGCGAACCTCCAGCTGTAGCAAAACTACAACTCCCAGCATGCCCGGACAGCCAACGGCTGTCCGGGCATGCTGGGAGTTGTAGTTTTGCAACAGCTGGAGATCAGTAGTAAAGCCCCATTTACACAACGGGATTTCGCATTGCTTTTAGAGATGAGCGAACTTACAGTAAAATCGATTCGTCACGAACTTCTCGGCTCGGCAGTTGATGTCTTTTCCTGCATAAATTAGTTCAGCTTTCCGGTGCTCCGGTGGGCTGGAAAAGGTGGATACATTCCTAGGAGACTCTTTCCTAGGACTGTATCCACCTTTTCCAGCCCACCGGAGCACCTAAAGGCAGAACTAATTTATGCAGGATAAGTCATCAACTGCCGAGCTGAGAAGTTCATGACGAATCGAATTTACTGTAAGTTCGCTCATCTCTAATTGCTTTTAAAAAGGGATTTCGCACCACAAACGGAAGAATTTAAACATTCCAATTCGAACTTTGCACAAAAAAAATGAACATTTTTACGCTTTTTACGGAATGTTCTTGGAAAAGCATTGCCGTCTGTGAAGATGCACATTTCCCAGCAGTCCTGGCTCACGAAACGTCTACCTGGAACTGTTCCGGATGGATATTCCCCATCTGGGTTATCCAGGAACCGACAAACAGAACCTATTTCTTCTAAAAACATCGCCACTTCTGTCCTCAGGTTGTGCGTGGCATTACAACTTAGCACTAAATCACTTTAAAGGGTTACTCCACTCCCCAGCGTCCGCAAAATTCCACCTCACACCGGAACATTGAGTTCCTGAACGCTGTGTGCGGGCTTCCGTGTTCAGGCCCGCCCCCTCGTGACATCACGGCCTGCCCCATCAATGAAAGTCTATGGGAAGTGGGCACGACGGCCGTCACGCCCCTCCCATAGACTTGCATTGAGGGGGCGGGATGTGACGTCACGAGGGGGCGGGCCTGAACACGGAAGCCCGCACACAGCAGTCAGGAACTCAATGTTCCGGACGCTGGGGAGCGGAGTAACCCTTTAGGCTGGAACTACACTGAGGTTTTTTTTTTTTTTTTAAAACGCCAATTTTACCGCACAGTGAAAAAACGCCGCATCCAGATGTTAGCTGCAAGTCAATAGTAAACTGCAAAATGCCAGATTCACTTGCCGTTTTTTTAATCCTTTTGGCGTTTTTCAGCAATTTCGGGCTCAGAGGCTGGATTTTCAAATCGTCCGACCTAGTTTGGCGTTTTTATCCCATAGAAGTCTATGGGAGAGCAGAAACGCCAAGTTGGTTTTAAATTTTGCGTTTTTGCAGGCGGTTTTTATTCTTTTTTGGACTTTAGCGATCCAAAAAAATGATGGAGATACCTTTTTTATAAAAATTTCGTAGGGTACCATAAAAAAAAAATTATAAAAAAGATACGGTAGTGATGGAAAAATTGTATCTAACAAAATTAATCTTTTATTATTACGAAATGTTTATTAATTTTTAAACAGGGATCAATTTATGTGGGTCAGTAAAGCGCTAAAAATGTACCCAACAATAATAAAAATGTAGTGTGTGCGTGTTTTTCTTTTTTTTAAATATTTTTTAGGTAGTACTACTACTCCCAGCATGGAACACACTGTTCCATGATGGGAGTAGTAGTACCTGTACTAATTGACAGATCACCCGTTGCGATCCTCCTGTATAATGTATGGATGCGGCCCGGCCGCTCTTCTATGGTCCCCTGCACTGACGTATATATACACCTATTCATATTTCCTGCAGAGAGCTGTGATTGGCCAGATGGTTCCAGCCAATCACAGCTCTAGGAATATGTGTATATATATACGGCAGTGCAGGGGACCAGAGAAGAGCGGCCGCTGCATCCATACATTATACAGGAGGATCACAGCGGGTGCCAGGAGTGATACCCGCTGTGATCTTTCCTTAACTACAAGTACTACTACTCCCAACATGGAGCACACTCTGCTCCATGCTGGGAGCTGTAGTACTTGCATTAATTGTCAGAAATTACACTCGCTGCGATCTGTTTATTAATGCAGGTACTACAGCTCCCGGCATGGAGCAGAGTGTGCTCCATGTTGGGAGTAGGAGTACCTGCAGTTAAGGACACATCACAGTGGGTATCACTGACACTCGCTGTGATCGTCCTGTCTATAGCAGAGATGGAGAGGCTGTATACAGCGCTCGCATCCCTGCTCTGCACTATACTCCGGGCCGGCCACTCATTCATTCATATTTTTCTCAGAGCTGTGATTGGCTGCAACCATCCGGCCAATCACAGCTCTGGGCAGAAAATATGAACATCACTCAGAGTACAGAGCAGAGGTGCGAGCGCTGTATAGAGCCGCTCTGCTTCTCTGCTTCAAAAATCGCAGGGCAATAATCTCAGTGGAATCCTAGCCTTAATGAAACTGAGCTGCAATACCATACACAACCTGAGGATAGGCGCAGCGCTGATTTTGGAAGAAATCAGCTCTTTTTTTATTTTTTTATCCTAGATTTAACTGGTGCCAGAAAGTTAAATAGATTTGTAAGTTACTTCTATTAAAAAATCTTAATCCTTCCTGTACTTATCAGTTGCTGTTATGATCCACTGGAAGTTCTTTTCTTTTTGAATTTCCTTTCTGTCTTGACCACAATGCTCTCTGCTGACACCTCTGTCCATGTCAGGAACTGTCCAGAGCAGGATAGGTTTTCTATGAGGATTTGCTCCTATTCTGGACAGTTCCTAAAATGGACAGAGGTGTCAGCAGAGAGCACTGTGGTCAGGCATAAAGGAAATTCAAAAAGAAAATAACTTCCTGTGGATCATAACAGCAGCTGATAAGTATTGGAAGGATTAAGATTTCTAAATAGAAGTAATTTACAAATCTGTTTAACTTTCTGGTACCAGTTGATTTAAAAAAAAAAAAAAAAAAGGTTTCCAGCAGAGTACCCCTTTTAACCCCTTAACCCCTTAAGGACTCAGGGTTTTTCCGTTTTTGCACTTTCGTTTTTTCCTCCTTACCTTTTAAAAATCATAACCCTTTCAATTTTCCACCTAAAAATCCATATTATGGCTTATTTTTTGCGTCGCCAATTCTACTTTGCAGTGACATTAGTCATTTTACCCAAAAATGCACGGCGAAACGGAAAAAAAAATCATTGTGCGACAAAATCGAAAAAAAAACGCCATTTTGTAACTTTTGGGGGCTTCCGTTTCTATGCAGTGCATATTTCGGTAAAAATTACACCTTATCATTATTCTGTAGGTCCATACGGTTAAAATGATCCCCTACTTATATAGGTTTGATTTTGTCGCACTTCTGGAAAAAATCATAACTACATGCAGGAAAATTTTTACGTTTAAAAATGTCATCTTCTGACCCCTATAACTTTTTTATTTTTCCACGTTCGGGGCGGTATGAGGACTCATTTTTTGCGCCATGATCTGAAGTTTTTATTGGTATGATTTTTGTTTTGATCGGACTTTTTGATCACTTTTTATTCATTTTTTAATGTTATAAAAAGTTACCAAAATACGCTTTTTTGGACTTTGGAATTTTTTTGCGCGTACGCCATTGACCGTACGGCTTAATTAATTATATATTTTTATAGTTCGGACATTTACGCACGCGGTGATACCACATATGTTTATTTTTATTTTTTTTTACACTGTTTTATTTTTTTATGGGAAAAGGGGGGTGATTCAAACTTTTATTAGGGAAGGGGTTAAATGACCTTTATTAACACTTTTTTTTAACTTTTTTTTTTGCAGTGTTATAGCTCCCATAGGGACCTATAACACTGCACACACTGATCTCTCCCATAGGGACCTATAACACTGCACACACATATCTCTTCCTGATCACAGGCGTGTATTAACATGCCTGTGATCAGCATTATCGGCGCTTGACTGCTCCTGCCTGGATCTCAGGCACGGAGCAGTCATTCGTCGATCGGACACCGAGGACGCAGGTAAGAGCCCTCCCGGTGTCCGATCAGCTGTTCGGGACGCCGCGATTTCACCGCGGCGGTCCCGAACAGCCCGACTGAGCAGCCGGGATACTTTCAGTTTCACTTTAGAAGCGGCGGTCAGCTTTGACCGCCGCTTCTAAAGGGTTAATACCGCACATCGCCGCGATCGGCGATGTGTGGTATTAGCCGCGGGTCCCGGCCGTTGATTAGCGCCGGGACCCACACGATATGATGCGGGATCGCGGCGCGATCCCGCTTCATATCGCGGGAGCCGGCGCAGGACGTAAATATACGTCCTGCGTCGTTAAGGGGTTAAGGACCGAGCCCTTTTTCACCTTAAGGACCGGAGCGTTTTTTGCAATTCTGACCACTGTCACTTTAAACATTAATAACTCTGGAATGCTTTTAGTTATCATTCTGATTCCGAGATTGTTTTTTCGTGACATATTCTACTTTAACTTAGTGGTAAAATTTTATGGTAACTTGCATCCTTTCTTGGTGAAAAATCCCAAAATTTGATGAAAAAAATGAAAATTTTGCATTTTTCTAACTTTGAAGCTCTCTGCTTGTAAGGAAAATGGATATTCCAAATAATTTTTTTTTGGGTTCACATATACAATATGTCTACTTTATGTTTGCATCATAAAATTTATGAGTTTTTACTTTTGGAAGACACCAGAGGGCTTCAAAGTTCAGCAGCAATTTTGAAATTTTTCACAAAATTTTCAAACTCACTATTTTTCAGGGACCAGTTCAGTTTTGAAGTGGATTTGAAGGGTCTTCATATTAGAAATACCCCATAAAAGACCCCATTATAAAAACTGCACCCCCAAAGTATTCAAAATGACATTTAGTAAGTGTATTAACCCTTTAGGTGTTTCACAGGAATAGCAGAAATGTGAAGGAGAAAATTCACAATCTTCATTTTTTACACTCGCATGTTCTTGTAAACCCAATTTTTTTAATTTTTGCAAGGGGTAAAAAGGAGAAAATTTTTACTTGTATTTGAAACCCAATTTCTCTCGAGTAAGGACATACCTCATATGTCTATGTTAATTGTTCGGCGGGCGCAGTAGAGGGCTCAGAAGGGAAGGAGCGACAAATGGTTTTTGGGGGGCACCTTTAGGAAGCCCCTATGGTGCCAGGACAGCAAAAAAACACACATGGCATACCATTTTGGAAACTAGACCCCTCAGGGAACGTAACAAGGGGTAAAGTGAACCTTAATACCCCACAGGTGATTCACCACTTTTGCATATGTAAAAAAAAAAAAAAAAAAAATTTACCTAAAATGCTTGGTTTCCCAAAATTTTTACATTTTTAAAAAGGGTAATAGCAGAAAATACCCCCCAAAATTTGAAGCCCAATTTCTCCCGATTCAGAAAACACCCCATATGGGGGTGAAAAGTGCTCTGCTGGCGCACTACAGGTCTCGGAAGAGGAGGAGTCACATTTGGCTTTTTGAAGGAAATTTTGCTCTGGGGGCATGCCGCATTTAGGAAGCCCCTATGGTGCCAGAACAGCAAAAAAAAAAAACACATGGCATACCATTTTGGAAACTAGACCCCTCGGGGAACGTAACAAGGGGTTAAGTGAACCTTTATACCCCACAGGTGTTTCATGACTTTTGTATATGTAAAAAAAAAAATTTTTTTTTTACCTAAAATGCTTGTTTTCCCAAAAATTTAACATTTTTAAAAAGGGTAATAGCAGAAAATACCCCCCAAAATTTGAAGCCCAATTTCTCCCGAGTACGGCGATACCCCATATGTGTCCCTAAACTGTTGCCTTGAAATACGACAGGGCTCCAAAGTGAGAGCGCCATGCGCATTTGAGGCCTAAATTAGGGACTTGCATAGGGGTGGACATAGGGGTATTCTACGCCAGTGATTCCCAAACAGGGGGCCTCCAGCTGTTGTAAAACTCCCAGCATGCCTAGACAGTCAGTGGCTATCTGGCAATACTGGGAGTAGTTGTTTTGCAACAGCTGGAGGCTCCGTTCTGGACACAGTACCAGACGTTTTTCATTTTTATTGGGGAGGGGGACTGTATAGGGGTATGTGTATATGTAGTGTTTTTTACTTTTTATTTTATTTTTGTTAGTGTAGTGTTTTTAGGGTACAGTCGCACGGGCGGGGTTTCACAGTAATTTCTCGCTGGCTGCTTGAGCTGTAGCAGAAAATTTGCCGCAGCTCAAACTTGCAGCCGGATACTTACTGTAATCCTCCGCCCATGTGAGTGTACCCTGTACGTTCACATTTGGGGGGGGGGGGGAACATACAGCTGTTGTAGAACTACAACTCCCAGCATGTACGATCTATCAGTGCATGCTGGGAGTTGTACTTTTGCAACCGCTGGAGGCTCCGTTTTGGAAACAGTGGCGTACCAGACGTTTTTTCATTTTTATTGGGAAGGGGGGCTGTGTAGGGGTATGTGTATATGTAGTGTTTTTTACTTTTTATTTTGTGTTAGTGTAGTGTAGTGTTTTTAGGGTACAGTCACACGGGCGGGGGTTCACAGTAGTTTCTCGCTGGCAGTTTGAGCAGCGGCAGAAAATTTGCCGCAGCTCAAACTTGCAGCCGGATACTTACTGTAATCCTCCGCCCATGTGAGTGTACCCTGTACGTTCAAATTGGGGGGGGGGGGGGGGGGGGGGGGGAAGAAACATCCAGCTGTTGCAAAACTACAACTCCCAGCATGTACGGTCTATAAGTGCATGCTGGGAGTTGTAGTTTTGCAACAGCTGGAGACACAGGTTGTGAAACACCGAGTTTGGTAACAAACTCAGTGTTTTGCAACCAGTGTGCCTTCAGCTGTTGCAAAAGCTACAACCCCCAGCATGTACGGACAGCAGAAGGGCATGCTGGGTCTTGTAGTTATGCAACAGCCGGAGGCATACTACATTGGCTGGGGATGCTGGGGATTGTAGTTATGCAACAGCTGGAGACACACTGGTTTGCTACTTAACTCAGTGTGCCTTCAGCTGTTGCAAAACTACAACTCTCAGCAGTCACTGACAGCCAACGGGCATGCTGGGAGTTGAAGTTATGCAACCACCAGATGCACCACTACAACTCCCAGCATGCACTTTAGATGATTGTGCAAGCTGGGAGTTGTAGTTATACAACAGCTGAAGGTACACACTTTTCCATAGAAAGAATGTGCCTCCAGCTGTTGCAAAACTACAAGTCCCAGCATGCCCATAAGGGCATGCTAGGAGTTGTGGTGGTCTGCCTCCTGCTGTTGCATAACTACAGCTCCCAGCATGCCCTTTTTGCATGCTGGGAGCTGTTGCTAAGCAACAGCAGGAGGCTGTCACTCACCTCCTGCTGCTGCTCCACGATGCCGCCGCACAGGTCAGTCCCTCGCCGTCGCTCCTGGGGCCCCGATCCCAACAGGGACGCCGGGGATCGGGGTCCCCAGCACCCGGGGTGCACGTCCCGCACCCGCTCACGTCCTCTGGAAGAGGGGCGGAGCGGGTTGCAGGAGTGACACCCGCAGCAGGTGCCCTGAACGGTCGGCCAGGAAACCGGCCGACGAATCAGGGCGATCGTGAGGTGGCACCAGTGCCACCTCACCCCTGCTGGCTCTGGCTGTTCAGGGCCGTCTCTGACGGCCCCGATCAGGCAGTAATTCCGGGTCATCAGGTCACTGGAGAACCGATTGACCCGGAATCCGCCGCAGATCGCTGGACTGACTTGTCCAGCGATCTGCGGCAATCGCCGACATGGGGGGGCATAATGACCCCCCTGGGCGATATGCCGGGATGCCTGCTGAACGATTTCAGCAGGCATCGGGGACTGGCTCCCCTCCGGCTAGCGGTGGGGGCCGGAAATGCTCAGGGCGTATCCATACGCCCTCGGTCCTTAAGGACTTGGAAACGGGGGCGTATGGATACGCCCTATGTCCTTAAGGGGTTAAAGGCCTCAATCATACAGGGGAATTTGCAAGCGGAATCTGGCAGAAAAGTTTCACTGGGAAATTCCATTGCAGCAGAGTTCCATTGTTTTCAACTGGATTCTGCTGCGGAAACATCTGCAGCGGAATTTCCGATTCTGTGTGTCAATTCTGCTGGTCTTTCTGTTGAATATGTCGAAAATGCATCGCCTTCTATGTAGACTGCATTCTACGGTGTATTTCCAAGTGGTCGTTGCTGTCTGCAGAATGTCCACCCAGATATTTTCCATGCAGACATTCCGCTGTGTGAACATACCCTAAGGTAGTGTTTCTCAACCAGTGTACCTTTTAAAAGGGGTCCTCCGGTTGAAATATTTTTATTTTTTTTAAATCAACTGGTGCCAGAAAGTAAAACAGATTTGTGCTACAGAGGAAATTTTATTTTCGAATTTCCTTTCCAGTCTGACCACAGTGCTCTCTGCTGACACCTCTGTCAGTGTCAGGAACTGTCCAGAGCAGCATAGGTTTGCTATGGGGATTTTCTCCTGCTCTGGACAGTTCCTGATACGGGCATCAGGTGTCAGCAGAGAGCACTGTGGACAAGACAAAAAAAGAAATTCTAAAAAGAAAAAAAGAATTTCCTCAGTAGCATACAGCTGCTAAAAAGTACTGGAAGGGTAAGTTTTTTTTATAGAAGTCATTTACAAATCTGTTTACCTTTCTGGCACCAGTTGATTTAAAAAAAATAAATAAAATGTTTTCCACCGGAGTACCCCTTTAACTGTTGCAAAACTATAATTCCAAACATGCCTGCACAGCCAAAGGGCAAGGCATTCTGGGAGTTGTAGTTTTGCAACAACTGAAGGCACACTGGTTGAAAACACTGCCTTCAAGAGGTACTCTGGTGAAAAACAATTTTTTTCAAATCAACCGGTGCCAGAAAGTTAAACAAATTTGTAAATTATTTCTATTTAAAAATCTTAATCCTTCCAGAACTTATTAGCTGCTGTATGCACCAGAGGAAGTTGTGTAGTTCTTTCCAGTCTGACCAAAGTGCTTTCTGCTGACACCTCTGCCCATGTCAGGAACTGTCCAGAGCAGGAGAAAATCCCCATAGCCAAACCTCTCCCGCTCTGGACAGTTCCTGACATGGACAGAGGTGTCAGCAGAGAGCACTGTGGTCAGACAGAAAAGAACTACACAACTTCCTCTGTAGTATACAGCAGCTGATAAGTACTGAAAGGATTAAGATTTTTAAACTGAAGTCATTTACAAATCTGTTTAACTTTCTGGCACCAGTTGATTAAAAAAAAAAAAAAAAAAAAAAAATGTGTTTTCCACCGGAGTACCCCTTTAAGGCAGTGTTTCCCAACCAGCCTTTTGAGGTAGAATAGAGTTCCTTATGCTTTAGTGCAGTGGTATCTAAACTGTGGACCTCCAGCTGGTGCAAAACTACAACTCCCAGCATGCCCGGACAGCCGTTGGCTGTCCGGGCATGCTGGGAGTTGTAGTTTTGCACCAGCTGGAGGGCCCCAGTTTGGATACCACTGCTTTAGCGGTGTATACGACATAAAAAAACATTCAAAACACAAATTTAAAATCCCCAAAATTTTATTTCTTCTAGTGACAGACAGTAGAGAGACTCTAAAAAAAAAAAATCCTTCACATCCAGGACGATGAGCACCGGGGTCACCACGGAGGAGACATGGGCTGTGGGTTCTGTAGATAGGACATGACGACAGCGGAAATAGATAACCTACAAGAACAGAGAGAGAAGATAAGTGAAAGGGACCCGGACATCTGAAGGTTAGAAAAACAGCGCCTATTCCATCCAAAAACAGCGCCCATTCCATACAAAAACAGCGCCATTCACCTCAATGAAACCGAGCTGCAATACCACACACACACACACACACACACACACACACACACACACACACACACACAACTTGAGCAGGCGTGTTTCCCCCCCCCCCCCCCAGTTTTATTACAACCCACAACTCCATTCACTTTATTGTAACAGTCCTACTAGGTAAAGGATATGTAGTGACTAGAGATGAGTGAACTTACAGTAAATTCGATTCGTCATGAACTTCTCGGCTCGGCAGTTGATGACTTATCCTACATAAATTAGTTCAGCTTTCAGGTGCTCCCGTGGGCTGGAAAAGGTGGATACATTCCTAGGAGACTCTTTCCTAGGACTGTATCCACCTTTTCCAGCCACCGGAGCACCTGAAAGCTGAACTAATTTATACAGGATAAGTCAGCAACCGCCGAGCCGAGAAGTTCGTGACGAATCGAATTTACTGTAAGTTCGCTCATCTCTAGTAGTGACAGATTAGAGGATGTATACAATAAATGATGCTCACTGTGGGGTCTTCTGCAGGGCCACAAATAAATCCCATAAAATGAGGTAAAAATATAAAATAAAAATATTAAGGCTGGGTTCACATCACGTTTTTCCCCATTTTTTTTACGGGAGCGCATACGGCGGGGGGGGGGGGGGAAGCTAAAAACTTGCGCTCCCGTATCCCTGCGTATGCGGTCCCCTATGTAATTAATTTCATTGAGCCGACCGGAGTGAACCGGTTGGCTAATTTTTCCCTGTATGCGGATTTCTACTGGACCTAATACCGTGGTTGACTACGGTTTTAGGTCCGGTGGAAAACCGCATACAGGGAAAAATGAGCCGACCGGTTCACTCCGGTCGGCTCATTGAAATTAAAGGGGTTATCCAGGAGAAAACTTTTTTTTTTTAATATATATCAACTGGCTACAGAAAGTTAAACAGATTTGTAAATTACTTCTATTAAAAAAAATCTTAATCCTTTCAGTACTTATGAGCTTCTGAAGTTAAGGTTGTTCTTTTCTGTCTAAGTGCTCTCAGATGACACGTGTCTCGGGAAACGCCCAGTGTAGAAGAGGTTTGCTATGGGGATTTGTACAGAAAAGAACAACCTTAAAGGAGTAGTCCAGTGGTGACCCAGTGGTGAACAACTTATCCCCTATCCTAAGGATAGGGGATAAGTTTGAGATCGCGGGGGGTCCGACCGCTGGGGCCCCCTGCGATCTCCTGTACGGAGCCCCGACAGCCCGCGGGAAGGGGGCGTGTCGACCTCCGCACGAAGCGGTGGCCGACACGCCCCCTCAATACAACTCTATGGCAGAGTCGAAGCGCTGCCTTCGGCAATCTCCGGCTCTGCCATAGAGATGTATTGAGGGGGCGTGTCGGCCGCCGCTTCGTGCGGAGGTCGACACCCGCTATCTGGCCGGAGAGCCTGGCCCCCGTACAGGAGATCGCAGGGGGCCCCAGTGGTCGGATATCGCTCTAGCAGCGCTGTCTATGCACAGAACGGGGCTTCTCCGCACTGAACCCGCATGAAAAAGTAGCAGGATAGTTATCAGTCTCTTGTAGAGATGTCTCGGACTGCACCGTGCCGTACTGAAGACACTGAGCAGGACTGGTGTATGACGGACAGATGCGCTCTGCAGCGCTGTAGACCCCCTGTTAGTTGCCCACTCTACCATGATGGTGCAGGGATGGTAAATTGGAAGTCCTGAGTGGGATGGGGATTAACATAAAGTCCCTCTTGCCCGTAATGTCCGGTGTATGGCCGGCGGGTTGCGCTCTGCAGCGCTGGAGACCCCCTGTTGGCTGCCCACTTTACCCTTACGGCACAGGGATGATGCAAGTGGGGTGGGGGTTGGCACACGGTGCCCCTTACCGGTACTACCAATGTTGCAGACCTGGAATCCTCAGTCGGGAATGATGTATGCCGGCCAGCGGAGTATAAGAAATTACGGGAGCGCGCGCTACGCTTACTGTAATTCGCATCGCAAGTACAGAAACAGAGCGCGCGCTCCCTGCAATAGGGGGTATCACAAGACTCACATGAAGCTGCTCATCATTTGCTTGGTGTCCTCCGAACTGCGGGAATTGGCGAAGCTGATGAATGAGCAGTAGACGGCGATCCAGGCGCACCACTTCAGCTGAAAAACACAGGACAGGGGGGTTATAGACCTCACTAGATCACACTGTACATTGCCCAAATATATGGGATTCATCCTGCCTACTGCATCGCCTCAAATTTATAATGCCTACGAATAAGACTGCAATTCCCAGCATCCACCGAGTCAGAGGAGTAGGTCATGTGATTGGCTGTGACCAATCAGCTACATGGTTTGCTCTAATAAACACAGAGCCCCAAATGACACTAGTACCACTTTAAAGGGGTACTCCGCTGCTCAGCGTTTGGAACAAACTGTTCCAAATAAACTTTTCCGAACGCTGGAGCCAGGAGCTTGTGACGTCATAGCCCCGCCCCCTCACTGCAAGTCTATGGGAGGGGGCGTGACGTGTGAGAGGATACTAGATACATTTTAATAAAACAATTCTATATGTTATTGAAGCACGGTCTTTGAATCAATATTTTATTATCATTGATACTGTCCTTGAGGTTTGGGTTCTTTTTGTATATATTCAAGTAGTTTTTTCAATCCACACCTAGGTGCTTACCCAAATAACCTCTGTCAGTAATTAAAGGGGTATTCCTTGAAAAAAAAAAAAAAATTTTATATATCAACTGGCTCCAGAAAGTTAAACAGATTTGTAAATTACTTCTATTAAAAAATCCTTTCAGTACTTATGAGCTGCTGAAGTAGAGTTGTTCTTTTCTGTCTAAGTGCTCTCTGATGACACATGTCTCGGGAACCGCCCAGTTTAGAAAAAAATCCCCATAGAAAACCTCTTCTACTCTGTGCAGTTTCCGAGATAAGCAGAGATGTCAGCAGAGAGCACTGTTGCCAAACAGAAAAGAACAACTCAACTTCAGCAGCTGATAATTATTGAAAGGATTAAGATTTTTTTGATAGAAGAAATTTACAAATCTGTTTAACTTTCTGGAGCCAGATGATATATAAAAAAAAATAAAAAGTTTTTTCCTGGAATACCCCTTTAACCCCTTAAGGACTCAGCCCATTTTGGCCTTAAGGACTCAGACAATTTAATTTTTATGTTTTCGTTTTTTCCTCCTCGCCTTCTAAAAATCATAACTCTTTTATATTTTCATCCACAGACTAGTATGAGGGCTTGTTTTTTTGCGCGACCAGTTGTCCTTTGTAATGACATCACTCATTATATCATAAAATGTATGGCGCAACCAAAAAACACTATTTTTGTGGGGAAATTAAAACGAAAAATGCAATTTTGCTAATTTTGGAAGGTTTTGTTTTCACGCCGTACAATTTATGGTAAAAATGACGTGTGTTCTTTATTCTGAGGGTCAATACAATTAAAATGATACCCATTATTATATACTTTTATATTATTGTTGCGCTTAAAAAAAATCACAAACTTTTTAACCAAATTAGTACGTTTATAATCCCTTTATTTTGATGACCTCTAACTTTTTTATTTTTCGGTATAAGCGGCGGTATGGGGGCTCATTTTTTGCGCCATGATCTGTACTTTTTTTGATACCACATTTGCATATAAAAAACTTTTAATACATTTTTTATAATTTTTTTTAAATAAAATGTATTAAAAAAGTAGGAATTTTGGACCTTTTTTTTTCGTTCACGCCGTTCACCGTACGGGATCATTAACATTTTATTTTAATAGTTCGGACATTTACGCACGCGGCGATACCAAATATGTCTATAAAAAATGTTTTTTACGCTTTTTGGGAGTAAAATAGGAAAAAACAGACGTTTTACTTTTTTATTGGGGGAGGGGATTTTTCACTTTTTTTTTTACTTTTACTTTTTTTTTTTACACTTGAATAGTCCCCATAGGGGACTATTCATAGCAATACCATGATTGCTAATCCTGATCTGTTCTATGTATAGGACATAGAACAGATCAGTATTATCGGTCATCTCCTGCTCTGGTCTGCTCGATCACAGACCAGAGCAGGAGACGCCGGGAGCCGCACGGAGGAAGGAGAGGGGACCTCCGTGCGGCGTTATGAATGATCGGATCCCCGCAGCAGCGCTGCGGGCGATCCGATCGTTCATTTAAATCGCGCACTGCCGCAGATGCCGGGATCTGTATTGATCCCGGCACCTGAGGGGTTAACGGCGGACTCCCGCGAGATCGCGGGCGTCGGCCATTGTAGGCGGGTCCCTGGCTGCGATCAGCAGCCGGGATCAGCCGCGGATGACACTGGCATCGCTCCGATGCCCGCGGTTATGCACAGGACCTAAATGTACGTCCTGGTGCGTTAAGTACCACCTCATCATGACGTACATTTACGTCCTGCGTCCTTAAGGGGTTAAAGGAGTAGTCCAGTGGTGAAAAACTTATCCCCTATCCTAAGGATAGGGGATAAGTTTGAGATCGCAGGGGGTCCGACCGCTGGGGCCCCCTGCGATCTCCCTGTACGGGGGCTAGGCTCTCCGGCCAGATAGCGGGTGTCGACCTCCGCACGAAGCGGCGGCCGACACGCCCCCTGAATACATCTCTATGGCAGAGCCGGAGATTGCAGAAGGCAGCGCTTTGGCTCTGCCATAGAGTTGTATTGAGGGGGCGTGTCGGCCCCCGCTTCGTGCGGAGGTCGACACGCCCCCTTCCCGCGGGCTGTCGAGGCTCCGTACAGGAGATCGCAGGGGGGGCCCCAGCGGTCGGACCCCCCGCGATCTCAAACTTATCCCCTATCCTTAGGAAGTTGTTCACCACTGGGTCACCACTGGACTACTCCTTTAATGAGTGTTGTAGTCCACTATAGCTGGGAGTTATGAAATGTATTAGGCAGGTTCTAGACTTACCTTGAGCATCAGACCACACATACTGAATATCATCCCCAACAGGTTCATGTAATCTGGGGTGGGGTCGTCCAGGGTGGGAGAATTCTCCGAGGTGGGAGGTTTATACCTGGATAATGTAGATAAAAGGGGTTATTAGTCATGTAATGTTCTCCGCATGTTTTTGGGGGTTGTAAGATGATGCCGGTAAGATTGGGTCATGAGATCGCTGCCCCCTATCTGGGAAAGAAGTAACTACAAGAACCATAAGAAGCTATCCTGAATCGCTGCCCTCTGCAGGCGGCTATGGGGATCTCCCAGGTTATCAGACTATTTAGGAGAGAGAAAGATGCAGGAAGGATACATGAAGAGCGACTGATCTCCCATATTGTAGACACAAAGTAGGAAGAGTTTGATTGTCATCCTCTCCTGTGATGGCTGATAACAGGGAGCAATAGACTGATCAACTGCACAGCAAACAGGTAATAGGCTTTAGTGTCCCATTTAGGAAGATACTATTACTAGTGGTCCCCAAACCGTGAACCTCCAGCTTTGGCAAAACTACAACTCCCAGCATGCCCGGACAGCCGTTGGCTGTCCGGGCATGCTGGGAGTTGTAGTTTTGCAACAGCTCGATGTCCACAGTTCTTCTATGACAGCCTTCAGTCTTGGGCTGACCTGTCCTTGCTGCAAACAGCGAGACAGAAGATGAGATGATGTGAATAATGAGCAATTCACAGATAGGAGCCCGGAGGTGGAATGGAGACCTTGTATTCTGTATAGAATTGCGCACGATTCCTGGAATAGCAGGGTCACCTGTCACTGCTGGATTATGTGTCTCCAACCCAGGAGATTAGAGGTGTAGTTACCTCCTTCCTACAACATGGGGTATAGTTCCTTCTGATCTGTAGCTTGTGATAGAGATATATATATATATATATTAGGGATGTAAGAAAAAATCGATTCTCGCGATAATCGCGATTTTTCATTTGCCGATACAGAATCGATTCAAAATATTTTTGAATCGATTCTTTTAGGGATGTGGAATTTTTAATAAAACGCACTTTCTCTTACCTGCCAACGAGCCCGCGGAGCTCCGGTACAGGTGTTGGGTCCCCGGGCTGTATTCTTCTTACTTCCTGTTAGTCCGGCACGTCACATGGAGCTTCAGCCTATCACCAGCCGCAGCGATGTCCCGCCTCCGCTGGTGATAGGCTGAAGCTCCATGTGACGTGCCGGACTAACAGGAAGTAAGAAGAATGCAGCCCGAGGACCGAACACCTGTACCGGAGCTCCGCGGGCTCGTTGGCAGGTAAGAGAAAGTGTGTTTTATTTTATTTTGCAGCCCGCACGGGATAACATGAGAAAAGTGAGCACCGGAGTACTAGATCGCCGCTGTCAAAGCTGACAGCGGCGTCTATTGGGATCTATGAATGCTCCCAGGTGGGCGATGTATCGTCACCTAGACGGTATCGCGATATATCGCGATATATCGAATCGCCACACTGGTATCGCGATTCGAATCGAATCGCCAAATTCTTGGCGATTCACACCCCTAATATATATATATATATATATATATATATATATATATACACACATACATATTATATATATATACACACACACTTCTCAAAAAATAAAGGGACACTAAGATAACACATCCTAGATCTGAATGAATGAACTAATCGTATGAAATACTTTCCACTTTACATAGTTGAATGCGCTGACAACAAAATCACACAAAAATGATCAATGGAAATCAAATGTATCAACCCATGGAGGTCTGGATATGGAGTCACTCTCAAAATCACAGTGGAAAACCCCACTACAGGCTGATCCAACTTTATGTAATGTCCTTAAAACAAGTCACAATGAGGCTCAGTAGTGTGTGTGGCCTCCACGTGCCCGTATGACCTCCCTACAATGCCTGGGCATGCTCCTGATGAGGTGGTGGATTGTGTCCTGAGGGATGTCCTCCCAGACCTGGACTAAAGCATCCGCCAACTCCTGGACAGTCTGTGGTGCAACGTGGTGTTGGTGGATGGAGTGAGACATCATGTCCCAGATGTGCTCAATCGGATTCAGGTCTGGGGAATGGGCGGGCCAGTCCATAGCATCAATGCCTTCTTCTTGCAGGAACTGCTGACACACTCCAGCCACATGAGGTCTAGCATTGTCTTGTATTAGGACAAACCCAGGGCCAACCGCACCAGCATATGGTCTCACAAGGGGTCTGAGGATCTCGGTACCTAATGGCAGTCAGGCTACCTCTGGCAAGTACATGGAGAGCTGTGCAGCCCCCAAAGAAATGCCACCCCACACAATTACTGACCCACCGCCAAACCGGTCATGCTGGAGGATGTTGCAGGCAGAAGAACGTTCTCCACGGTGTCTCCAGTCTCTGTCACATGTGCTCAGTGTGAACCTGCTTTCATCTGTGAAGAGCACAGGGCACCAGTGGTGAACTTGCCAATCTTGGTGTTCTCTGGCAAATGCCAAATGTCCCGCACGGTGTTGGGCTGTAAGCACAACCCCCACCTGTGGATGTCGGGCCCCCATACCACCCTCATGGAGTCTGTTTCTGACTTGGAGTTACATCGTGTTGTTTAAGTGTTCCCTTTGCTTTTTTGAGTTGAATTTTCATGTTCCATATTGCTCAGTGATGGGAGAGTGATTTTGGCTGTGGTAGTTACATGACCAACTAACACTAAAACGCCAACCGTAGGTTTAAAGGGGTATCAACCCAGGATCGGAGGGGAGAGATAAGTAATATTTGTTATTATAAAGCATTTGAGGTCTTTTAAAATCCTTTTTTTAGTTTAAAAAATGAATAAATGGATAACCCCTAGACAACATACATGTAGGCCGTGGTCACAGTCTGGGTGTATAAAGCTCAAACAACAACTGGGATTTAGGGTCCCCTATGGTGTGTTTGTGGGGGCCCTGATCAGCCTGCACGATGGCCGGAGCGTCACTACCTGCCTTTGTGCCATCTGATCTTCTCTCTGCTTCTCCACCAGGCCAGAGGCGCAGAACATCATTAAAGGGGTATTCCAGGAAAAAACTTTTTTTTATATATCAACTGGTTCCAGAAAGTTAAACAGATTTGTAAATTACTTCTATTAAAAAATCTTAATCCTTTCAGTACTTATGAGCTTCTGAAGTTAAGGTTGTTCTTTTCTGTCTAAGTGCTCTCTGATGACACGTGTCTCGGGAACCGCCCAGTTTAGAAGCAAATTCCCATAGTAAACCTCTTCTAAACTG